>NW_025958412.1:0-34581 GCF_023159225.1 Perognathus longimembris pacificus | reverse complement strand
AGTGCGCGAGCACACAGGAGCAAAGACAAGCAGCGCAGCTTGATGCGTAGTAAAAAAAATAATAAATAGACAACTGGTCGACCTCATTAGAAATAAAAACCCAAAAGATTAGATAGACAAACAAACAAACACATAAATGTGGAGAGAAGGGCAGTGCGCGCAGGAGCAAAGGTAAACAGCAGACAGACCTGAATCCTTATCTTTACAAGGTCGACCTCAGAACTTTGTTCAGTTTGTCTCGGTGACGGATAATGGAAGGAAGGGCAGGCAACTGGTCGACTTCATTTAAATAAACAAATAAAAAATAAGATAAACTCTCAGGAATAGATAAATAATAACAAAAAAATTGTAAAGTGGAGAAAGCGAGAGCGCGCGAATGCACTCAAGCAAACACAAACAGCACAGCACGATGCGTATTTTTTTTAAATTGACAAAATAAATCAAAAATAAATCAAAAATAAAAATAAGTGGAAAAGGCGAGAGTGCGCGAGCACACAGGAGCAAAGACAAGCAGCGCAGCTTGATGCGTAGTAAAAAAAATAATAAATAGACAACTGGTCGACCTCATTAGAAATAAAAACCCAAAAGATTAGATAGACAAACAAACAAACACATAAATGTGGAGAGAAGGGCAGTGCGCGCAGGAGCAAAGGTAAACAGCAGACAGACCTGAATCCTTATCTTTACAAGGTCGACCTCAGAACTTTGTTCAGTTTGTCTCGGTGACGGATAATGGAAGGAAGGGCAGGCAACTGGTCGACTTCATTTAAATAAACAAATAAAAAATAAGATAAACTCTCAGGAATAGATAAATAATAACAAAAAAATTGTAAAGTGGAGAAAGCGAGAGCGCGCGAATGCACTCAAGCAAACACAAACAGCACAGCACGATGCGTATTTTTTTTTAAATTGACAAAATAAATCAAAAATAAATCAAAAATAAAAATAAGTGGAAAAGGCGAGAGTGCGCGAGCACACAGGAGCAAAGACAAGCAGCGCAGCTTGATGCGTAGTAAAAAAAATAATAAATAGACAACTGGTCGACCTCATTAGAAATAAAAACCCAAAAGATTAGATAGACAAACAAACAAACACATAAATGTGGAGAGAAGGGCAGTGCGCGCAGGAGCAAAGGTAAACAGCAGACAGACCTGAATCCTTATCTTTACAAGGTCGACCTCAGAACTTTGTTCAGTTTGTCTCGGTGACGGATAATGGAAGGAAGGGCAGGCAACTGGTCGACTTCATTTAAATAAACAAATAAAAAATAAGATAAACTCTCAGGAATAGATAAATAATAACAAAAAAATTGTAAAGTGGAGAAAGCGAGAGCGCGCGAATGCACTCAAGCAAACACAAACAGCACAGCACGATGCGTATTTTTTTTTAAAATTGACAAAATAAATCAAAAATAAATCAAAAATAAAAATAAGTGGAAAAGGCGAGAGTGCGCGAGCACACAGGAGCAAAGACAAGCAGCGCAGCTTGATGCGTAGTAAAAAAAATAATAAATAGACAACTGGTCGACCTCATTAGAAATAAAAACCCAAAAGATTAGATAGACAAACAAACAAACACATAAATGTGGAGAGAAGGGCAGTGCGCGCAGGAGCAAAGGTAAACAGCAGACAGACCTGAATCCTTATCTTTACAAGGTCGACCTCAGAACTTTGTTCAGTTTGTCTCGGTGACGGATAATGGAAGGAAGGGCAGGCAACTGGTCGACTTCATTTAAATAAACAAATAAAAAATAAGATAAACTCTCAGGAATAGATAAATAATAACAAAAAAATTGTAAAGTGGAGAAAGCGAGAGCGCGCGAATGCACTCAAGCAAACACAAACAGCACAGCACGATGCGTATTTTTTTTAAATTGATCAAAAATAAATCAAAAATAAAAATAAGTGGAAAAGGCGAGAGTGCGCGAGCACACAGGAGCAAAGACAAGCAGCGCAGCTTGATGCGTAGTAAAAAAAATAATAAATAGACAACTGGTCGACCTCATTAGAAATAAAAACCCAAAAGATTAGATAGACAAACAAACAAACACATAAATGTGGAGAGAAGGGCAGTGCGCGCAGGAGCAAAGGTAAACAGCAGACAGACCTGAATCCTTATCTTTACAAGGTCGACCTCAGAACTTTGTTCAGTTTGTCTCGGTGACGGATAATGGAAGGAAGGGCAGGCAACTGGTCGACTTCATTTAAATAAACAAATAAAAAATAAGATAAACTCTCAGGAATAGATAAATAATAACAAAAAAATTGTAAAGTGGAGAAAGCGAGAGCGCGCGAATGCACTCAAGCAAACACAAACAGCACAGCACGATGCGTATTTTTTTTTAAAATTGACAAAATAAATCAAAAATAAATCAAAAATAAAAATAAGTGGAAAAGGCGAGAGTGCGCGAGCACACAGGAGCAAAGACAAGCAGCGCAGCTTGATGCGTAGTAAAAAAAATAATAAATAGACAACTGGTCGACCTCATTAGAAATAAAAACCCAAAAGATTAGATAGACAAACAAACAAACACATAAATGTGGAGAGAAGGGCAGTGCGCGCAGGAGCAAAGGTAAACAGCAGACAGACCTGAATCCTTATCTTTACAAGGTCGACCTCAGAACTTTGTTCAGTTTGTCTCGGTGACGGATAATGGAAGGAAGGGCAGGCAACTGGTCGACTTCATTTAAATAAACAAATAAAAAATAAGATAAACTCTCAGGAATAGATAAATAATAACAAAAAAATTGTAAAGTGGAGAAAGCGAGAGCGCGCGAATGCACTCAAGCAAACACAAACAGCACAGCACGATGCGTATTTTTTTTTAAATTGACAAAATAAATCAAAAATAAATCAAAAATAAAAATAAGTGGAAAAGGCGAGAGTGCGCGAGCACACAGGAGCAAAGACAAGCAGCGCAGCTTGATGCGTAGTAAAAAAAATAATAAATAGACAACTGGTCGACCTCATTAGAAATAAAAACCCAAAAGATTAGATAGACAAACAAACAAACACATAAATGTGGAGAGAAGGGCAGTGCGCGCAGGAGCAAAGGTAAACAGCAGACAGACCTGAATCCTTATCTTTACAAGGTCGACCTCAGAACTTTGTTCAGTTTGTCTCGGTGACGGATAATGGAAGGAAGGGCAGGCAACTGGTCGACTTCATTTAAATAAACAAATAAAAAATAAGATAAACTCTCAGGAATAGATAAATAATAACAAAAAAATTGTAAAGTGGAGAAAGCGAGAGCGCGCGAATGCACTCAAGCAAACACAAACAGCACAGCACGATGCGTATTTTTTTTTAAATTGACAAAATAAATCAAAAATAAATCAAAAATAAAAATAAGTGGAAAAGGCGAGAGTGCGCGAGCACACAGGAGCAAAGACAAGCAGCGCAGCTTGATGCGTAGTAAAAAAAATAATAAATAGACAACTGGTCGACCTCATTAGAAATAAAAACCCAAAAGATTAGATAGACAAACAAACAAACACATAAATGTGGAGAGAAGGGCAGTGCGCGCAGGAGCAAAGGTAAACAGCAGACAGACCTGAATCCTTATCTTTACAAGGTCGACCTCAGAACTTTGTTCAGTTTGTCTCGGTGACGGATAATGGAAGGAAGGGCAGGCAACTGGTCGACTTCATTTAAATAAACAAATAAAAAATAAGATAAACTCTCAAGAATAGATAAATAATAACAAAAAAATTGTAAAGTGGAGAAAGCGAGAGCGCGCGAATGCACTCAAGCAAACACAAACAGCACAGCACGATGCGTATTTTTTTTTAAATTGACAAAATAAATCAAAAATAAATCAAAAATAAAAATAAGTGGAAAAGGCGAGAGTGTGCGAGCACACAGGAGCAAAGACAAGCAGCGCAGCTTGATGCGTAGTAAAAAAAATAATAAATAGACAACTGGTCGACC
The DNA here is from genome assembly GCF_023159225.1 of Perognathus longimembris pacificus. Classification (NCBI taxonomy): domain Eukaryota; kingdom Metazoa; phylum Chordata; class Mammalia; order Rodentia; family Heteromyidae; genus Perognathus; species Perognathus longimembris. Next base: position 30,651 of record NW_025958412.1, on the reverse strand, counting down.
TCATTAGAAATAAAAACCCAAAAGATTAGATAGACAAACAAACAAACACATAAATGTGGAGAGAAGGGCAGTGCGCGCAGGAGCAAAGGTAAACAGCAGACAGACCTGAATCCTTATCTTTACAAGGTCGACCTCAGAACTTTGTTCAGTTTGTCTCGGTGACGGATAATGGAAGGAAGGGCAGGCAACTGGTCGACTTCATTTAAATAAACAAATAAAAAATAAGATAAACTCTCAGGAATAGATAAATAATAACAAAAAAATTGTAAAGTGGAGAAAGCGAGAGCGCGCGAATGCACTCAAGCAAACACAAACAGCACAGCACGATGCGTTTTTTTTTAAATTGACAAAATAAATCAAAAATAAATCAAAAATAAAAATAAGTGGAAAAGGCGAGAGTGCGCGAGCACACAGGAGCAAAGACAAGCAGCGCAGCTTGATGCGTAGTAAAAAAAATAATAAATAGACAACTGGTCGACCTCATTAGAAATAAAAACCCAAAAGATTAGATAGACAAACAAACAAACACATAAATGTGGAGAGAAGGGCAGTGCGCGCAGGAGCAAAGGTAAACAGCAGACAGACCTGAATCCTTATCTTTACAAGGTCGACCTCAGAACTTTGTTCAGTTTGTCTCGGTGACGGATAATGGAAGGAAGGGCAGGCAACTGGTCGACTTCATTTAAATAAACAAATAAAAAATAAGATAAACTCTCAGGAATAGATAAATAATAAAAAAAAATTGTAAAGTGGAGAAAGCGAGAGCGCGCGAATGCACTCAAGCAAACACAAACAGCACAGCACGATGCGTATTTTTTTTAAAATTGACAAAATAAATCAAAAATAAATCAAAAATAAAAATAAGTGGAAAAGGCGAGAGTGCGCGAGCACACAGGAGCAAAGACAAGCAGCGCAGCTTGATGCGTAGTAAAAAAAATAATAAATAGACAACTGGTCGACCTCATTAGAAATAAAAACCCAAAAGATTAGATAGACAAACAAACAAACACATAAATGTGGAGAGAAGGGCAGTGCGCGCAGGAGCAAAGGTAAACAGCAGACAGACCTGAATCCTTATCTTTACAAGGTCGACCTCAGAACTTTGTTCAGTTTGTCTCGGTGACGGATAATGGAAGGAAGGGCAGGCAACTGGTCGACTTCATTTAAATAAACAAATAAAAAATAAGATAAACTCTCAGGAATAGATAAATAATAACAAAAAAATTGTAAAGTGGAGAAAGCGAGAGCGCGCGAATGCACTCAAGCAAACACAAACAGCACAGCACGATGCGTATTTTTTTTTAAATTGACAAAATAAATCAAAAATAAATCAAAAATAAAAATAAGTGGAAAAGGCGAGAGTGCGCGAGCACACAGGAGCAAAGACAAGCAGCGCAGCTTGATGCGTAGTAAAAAAAATAATAAATAGACAACTGGTCGACCTCATTAGAAATAAAAACCCAAAAGATTAGATAGACAAACAAACAAACACATAAATGTGGAGAGAAGGGCAGTGCGCGCAGGAGCAAAGGTAAACAGCAGACAGACCTGAATCCTTATCTTTACAAGGTCGACCTCAGAACTTTGTTCAGTTTGTCTCGGTGACGGATAATGGAAGGAAGGGCAGGCAACTGGTCGACTTCATTTAAATAAACAAATAAAAAATAAGATAAACTCTCAGGAATAGATAAATAATAACAAAAAAATTGTAAAGTGGAGAAAGCGAGAGCGCGCGAATGCACTCAAGCAAACACAAACAGCACAGCACGATGCGCATTTTTTTTTAAATTGACAAAATAAATCAAAAATAAATCAAAAATAAAAATAAGTGGAAAAGGCGAGAGTGCGCGAGCACACAGGAGCAAAGACAAGCAGCGCAGCTTGATGCGTAGTAAAAAAAATAATAAATAGACAACTGGTCGACCTCATTAGAAATAAAAACCCAAAAGATTAGATAGACAAACAAACAAACACATAAATGTGGAGAGAAGGGCAGTGCGCGCAGGAGCAAAGGTAAACAGCAGACAGACCTGAATCCTTATCTTTACAAGGTCGACCTCAGAACTTTGTTCAGTTTGTCTCGGTGACGGATAATGGAAGGAAGGGCAGCAACTGGACGACTTCATTTAAATAAACAAATAAAAAATAAGATAAACTCTCAAGAATATATAAATAATAACAAAAAAATTGTAAAGTGGAGAAAGCGAGAGCGCGCGAATGCACTCAAGCAAACACAAACAGCACAGCACGATGCGTATTTTTTTTAAATTGACAAAATAAATCAAAAATAAATCAAAAATAAAATAAGTGGAAAAGGCGAGAGTGTGCGAGCACACAGGAGCAAAGACAAGCAGCGCAGCTTGATGCGTAGTAAAAAAAATAATAAATAGACAACTGGTCGACCTCATTAGAAATAAAAACCCAAAAGATTAGATAGACAAACAAACAAACACATAAATGTGGAGAGAAGGGCAGTGCGCGCAGGAGCAAAGGTAAACAGCAGACAGACCTGAATCCTTATCTTTACAAGGTCGACCTCAGAACTTTGTTCAGTTTGTCTCGGTGACGGATAATGGAAGGAAGGGCAGGCAACTGGTCGACTTCATTTAAATAAACAAATAAAAAATAAGATAAACTCTCAGGAATAGATAAATAATAACAAAAAAATTGTAAAGTGGAGAAAGCGAGAGCGCGCGAATGCACTCAAGCAAACACAAACAGCACAGCACGATGCGTTTTTTTTAAAATTGACAAAATAAATCAAAAATAAATCAAAAATAAAAATAAGTGGAAAAGGCGAGAGTGCGCGAGCACACAGGAGCAAAGACAAGCAGCGCAGCTTGATGCGTAGTAAAAAAAATAATAAATAGACAACTGGTCGACCTCATTAGAAATAAAAACCCAAAAGATTAGATAGACAAACAAACAAACACATAAATGTGGAGAGAAGGGCAGTGCGCGCAGGAGCAAAGGTAAACAGCAGACAGACCTGAATCCTTATCTTTACAAGGTCGACCTCAGAACTTTGTTCAGTTTGTCTCGGTGACGGATAATGGAAGGAAGGGCAGGCAACTGGTCGACTTCATTTAAATAAACAAATAAAAAATAAGATAAACTCTCAGGAATAGATAAATAATAACAAAAAAATTGTAAAGTGGAGAAAGCGAGAGCGCGCGAATGCACTCAAGCAAACACAAACAGCACAGCACGATGCGTATTTTTTTTAAATTGACAAAATAAATCAAAAATAAATCAAAAATAAAAATAAGTGGAAAAGGCGAGAGTGCGCGAGCACACAGGAGCAAAGACAAGCAGCGCAGCTTGATGCGTAGTAAAAAAAATAATAAATAGACAACTGGTCGACCTCATTAGAAATAAAAACCCAAAAGATTAGATAGACAAACAAACAAACACATAAATGTGGAGAGAAGGGCAGTGCGCGCAGGAGCAAAGGTAAACAGCAGACAGACCTGAATCCTTATCTTTACAAGGTCGACCTCAGAACTTTGTTCAGTTTGTCTCGGTGACGGATAATGGAAGGAAGGGCAGGCAACTGGTCGACTTCATTTAAATAAACAAATAAAAAATAAGATAAACTCTCAGGAATAGATAAATAATAACAAAAAAATTGTAAAGTGGAGAAAGCGAGAGCGCGCGAATGCACTCAAGCAAACACAAACAGCACAGCACGATGCGTTTTTTTTAAAATTGACAAAATAAATCAAAAATAAATCAAAAATAAAAATAAGTGGAAAAGGCGAGAGTGCGCGAGCACACAGGAGCAAAGACAAGCAGCGCAGCTTGATGCGTAGTAAAAAAAATAATAAATAGACAACTGGTCGACCTCATTAGAAATAAAAACCCAAAAGATTAGATAGACAAACAAACAAACACATAAATGTGGAGAGAAGGGCAGTGCGCGCAGGAGCAAAGGTAAACAGCAGACAGACCTGAATCCTTATCTTTACAAGGTCGACCTCAGAACTTTGTTCAGTTTGTCTCGGTGACGGATAATGGAAGGAAGGGCAGACAACTGGACGACTTCATTTAAATAAACAAATAAAAAATAAGATAAACACTCAAGAATATATAAATAATAACAAAAAAATTGTAAAGTGGAGAAAGCGAGAGCGCGCGAATGCACTCAAGCAAACACAAACAGCACAGCACGATGCGTATTTTTTTTTAAATTGACAAAATAAATCAAAAATAAATCAAAAATAAAAATAAGTGGAAAAGGCGAGAGTGTGCGAGCACACAGGAGCAAAGACAAGCAGCGCAGCTTGATGCGTAGTAAAAAAAATAATAAATAGACAACTGGTCGACCTCATTAGAAATAAAAACCCAAAAGATTAGATAGACAAACAAACAAACACATAAATGTGGAGAGAAGGGCAGTGCGCGCAGGAGCAAAGGTAAACAGCAGACAGACCTGAATCCTTATCTTTACAAGGTCGACCTCAGAACTTTGTTCAGTTTGTCTCGGTGACGGATAATGGAAGGAAGGGCAGGCAACTGGTCGACTTCATTTAAATAAACAAATAAAAAATAAGATAAACTCTCAGGAATAGATAAATAATAACAAAAAAATTGTAAAGTGGAGAAAGCGAGAGCGCGCGAATGCACTCAAGCAAACACAAACAGCACAGCACGATGCGCATTTTTTTTTAAATTGACAAAATAAATCAAAAATAAATCAAAAATAAAAATAAGTGGAAAAGGCGAGAGTGCGCGAGCACACAGGAGCAAAGACAAGCAGCGCAGCTTGATGCGTAGTAAAAAAAATAATAAATAGACAACTGGTCGACCTCATTAGAAATAAAAACCCAAAAGATTAGATAGACAAACAAACAAACACATAAATGTGGAGAGAAGGGCAGTGCGCGCAGGAGCAAAGGTAAACAGCAGACAGACCTGAATCCTTATCTTTACAAGGTCGACCTCAGAACTTTGTTCAGTTTGTCTCGGTGACGGATAATGGAAGGAAGGGCAGGCAACTGGTCGACTTCATTTAAATAAACAAATAAAAAATAAGATAAACTCTCAAGAATAGATAAATCATAAAAAAAAATTGTAAAGTGGAGAAAGCGAGAGCGCGAATGCACTCAAGCAAACACAAACAGCACAGCACGATGCGTATTTTTTTTAAATTGACAAAATAAATCAAAAATAAATCAAAAATACAATAAGTGGAAAAGGCGAGTGTGCGCGAGCACACAGGAGCAAAGACAAGCAGCGCAGCTTGATGCGTAGTAAAAAAAATAATAAATAGACAACTGGTCGACCTCATTAGAAATAAAAACCCAAAAGATTAGATAGACAAACAAACAAACACATAAATGTGGAGAGAAGGGCAGTGCGCGCAGGAGCAAAGGTAAACAGCAGACAGACCTGAATCCTTATCTTTACAAGGTCGACCTCAGAACTTGTTCAGTTTGTCTCGGTGACGGATAATGGAAGGAAGGGCAGGCAACTGGTCGACTTCATTTAAATAAACAAATAAAAAATAAGATAAACTCTCAGGAATAGATAAATAATAACAAAAAAATTGTAAAGTGGAGAAAGCGAGAGCGCGCGAATGCACTCAAGCAAACACAAACAGCACAGCACGATGCGTATTTTTTTTTAAATTGACAAAATAAATCAAAAATAAATCAAAATAAAAATAAGTGGAAAAGGCGAGAGTGCGCGAGCACACAGGAGCAAAGACAAGCAGCGCAGCTTGATGCGTAGTAAAAAAAATAATAAATAGACAACTGGTCGACCTCATTAGAAATAAAAACCCAAAAGTTTTGATAGACAAACAAACAAACACATAAATGTGGAGAGAAGGGCAGTGCGCGCAGGAGCAAAGGTAAACAGCAGACAGACCTGAATCCTTATCTTTACAAGGTCGACCTCAGAACTTTGTTCAGTTTGTCTCGGTGACGGATAATGGAAGGAAGGGCAGGCAACTGGTCGACTTCATTTAAATAAACAAATAAAAAATAAGATAAACTCTCAGGAATAGATAAATAATAACAAAAAAATTGTAAAGTGGAGAAAGCGAGAGCGCGCGAATGCACTCAAGCAAACACAAACAGCACAGCACGATGCGTATTTTTTTTTAAATTGACAAAATAAATCAAAAATAAATCAAAAATAAAAATAAGTGGAAAAGGCGAGAGTGCGCGAGCACACAGGAGCAAAGACAAGCAGCGCAGCTTGATGCGTAGTAAAAAAAATAATAAATAGACAACTGGTCGACCTCATTAGAAATAAAAACCCAAAACATTAGATAGACAAACAAACAAACACATAAATGTGGAGAGAAGTGCAGTGCGCGCAGGAGCAAAGGTAAACAGCAGACAGACCTGAATCCTTATCTTTACAAGGTCGACCTCAGAACTTTGTTCAGTTTTTCTCGGTGACGGATAATGGAAGGAAGGGCAGGCAACTGGTCGACTTCATTTAAATAAACAAATTAAAAATAAGATAAACTCTCAGGAATAGATAAATAATAACAAAAAAATTGTAAAGTGGAGAAAGCGAGAGCGCGCGAATGCACTCAAGCAAACACAAACAGCACAGCACGATGCGTATTTTTTTTAAAATTGACAATATAAATCAAAAATAAATCAAAAATGAAAATAAGTGGAAAAGGCGAGAGTGCGCGAGCACACAGGAGCAAAGACAAGCAGCGCAGCTTGATGCGTAGTAAAAAAAATAATAAATAGACAACTGGTCGACCTCATTAGAAATAAAAACCCAAAAGATTAGATAGACAAACAAACAAACACATAAATGTGGAGAGAAGGGCAGTGCGCGCAGGAGCAAAGGTAAACAGCAGACAGACCTGAATCCTTATCTTTACAAGGTCGACCTCAGAACTTTGTTCAGTTTGTCTCGGTGACGGATAATGGAAGGAAGGGCAGGCAACTGGTCGACTTCATTTAAATAAACAAATAAAAAATAAGATAAACTCTCAGGAATAGATAAAAAATAACAAAAAAATTGTAAAGTGGAGAAAGCGAGAGCGCGCGAATGCACTCAAGCAAACACAAACAGTACAGCACGATGCGTATTTTTTTTTAAAATTGACAAAATGAATCAAAAATAAATCAAAAATAAAAATAAGTGGAAAAGGCGAGAGTGCGCGAGCACACAGGAGCAAAGACAAGCAGCGCAGCTTGATGCGTAGTGAAAAAAAAATAAATAGACAACTGGTCGACCTCATTAGAAATAAAAACCCAAAAGATTAGATAGACAAACAAACAAACACATAAATGTGGAGAGAAGGGCAGTGTGCGCAGGAGCAAAGGTAAACAGCAGACAGACCTGATTCCTTATCTTTAAAAGGTCGACCTCAGAACTTTGTTCAGTTTGTCTCGGTGACGGATAATGGAAGGAAGGGCAGGCAACTGGTCGACTTCATTTAAATAAACAAATAAAAAATAAGATAAACTCTCAGGAATAGATAAATAATAACAAAAAAATTGTAAAGTGGAGAAAGCGAGAGCGCGCGAATGCACTCAAGCAAACACAAACAGCACAGCACGATGCGTATTTTTTTTAAATTGACAAAATAAATCAAAAATAAATCAAAAATAAAAATAAGTGGAAAAGGCGAGAGTGCGCGAGCACACAGGAGCAAAGACAAGCAGCGCAGCTTGATGCGTAGTAAAAAAAATAATAAATAGACAACTGGTCGACCTCATTAGAAATAAAAACCCAAAAGATGAGATAGACAAACAAACACATAAATGTGGAGAGAAGGGCAGTGCGCGCAAGATCAAAGGTAAACAGCAGACAGACCTGATTCCTTATCTTTACAAGGACGACCTCAGAACTTTGTTCAGTTTGTCTCGGGGACGGATAATGGAAGGAAGGGCAGGCAACTGGTCGACTTCATTTAAATAAACAAATAAAAAATAAGATAAACTCTCAGGAATAGATAAATAATAACAAAAAAATTGTAAAGTGGAGAAAGCGAGAGCGCGCGAATGCACTCAAGCAAACACAAACAGCACAGCACGATGCGCATTTTTTTTAAAATTGACAAAATAAATCAAAAATAAATCAAAAATAAAAATAAGTGGAAAAGGCGAGAGTGCGCGAGCACACAGGAGCAAAGACAAGCAGCGCAGCTTGATGCGTAGTAAAAAAAATAATAAATAGACAACTGGTCGACCTCATTAGAAATAAAAACCCAAACGATTAGATAGACAAACAAACAAACACATAAATGTGGAGAGAAGGGCAGTGCGGGAAGGAGCAAAGGTAAACAGCAGACAGACCTGAATCCTTATCTTTACAAGGTCGACCTCAGAACTTTGTTCAGTTTGTCTCGGTGACGGATAATGGAAGGAAGGGCAGACAACTGGACGATTTCATTTAAATAAACAAATAAAAAATAAGATAAACACTCAAGAATATATAAATAATAACAAAAAAATTGTAAAGTGGAGAAAGCGAGAGCGCGCGAATGCACTCAAGCAAACACAAACAGCACAGCACGATGCGTATTTTTTTTTAAATTGACAAAATAAATCAAAAATAAATCAAAAATAAAAATAAGTGGAAAAGGCGAGAGTGTGCGAGCACACAGGAGCAAAGACAAGCAGCGCAGCTTGATGCGTAGTAAAAAAAATAATAAATAGACAACTGGTCGACCTCATTAGAAATAAAAACCCAAAAGATTAGATAGACAAACAAACAAACACATAAATGTGGAGAGAAGGGCAGTGCGGGAAGGAGCAAAGGTAAACAGCAGACAGACCTGAATCCTTATCTTTACAAGGTCGACCTCAGAACTTTGTTCAGTTTGTCTCGGTGACGGATAATGGAAGGAAGGGCAGGCAACTGGTCGACTTCATTTAAATAAACAAATAAAAAATAAGATAAACTCTCAGGAATAGATAAATAATAACAAAAAAATTGTAAAGTGGAGAAAGCGAGAGCGCGCGAATGCACTCAAGCAAACACAAACAGCACAGCACGATGCGTATTTTTTTTTAAATTGACAAAATAAATCAAAAATAAATCAAAAATAAAAATAAGTGGAAAAGGCGAGAGTGTGCGAGCACACAGGAGCAAAGACAAGCAGCGCAGCTTGATGCGTAGTAAAAAAAATAATAAATAGACAACTGGTCGACCTCATTAGAAATAAAAACCCAAAAGATTAGATAGACAAACAAACAAACACATAAATGTGGAGAGAAGGGCAGTGCGCGCAGGAGCAAAGGTAAACAGCAGACAGACCTGAATCCTTATCTTTACAAGGTCGACCTCAGAACTTTGTTCAGTTTGTCTCGGTGACGGATAATGGAAGGAAGGGCAGGCAACTGGTCGACTTCATTTAAATAAACAAATAAAAAATAAGATAAACTCTCAGGAATAGATAAATCATAACAAAAAAATTGTAAAGTGGAGAAAGCGAGAGCCCGCGAATGCAATCAATCAAACACAAACAGCACAGCACGATGCGTATTTTTTTTTTAATTGACAAAATAAATCAAAAATAAATCAAAAATAAGAATAAGTGGAAAAGGCGAGTGTGCGCGAGCACACAGGAGCAAAGACAAGCAGCGCAGCTTGATGCGTAGTAAAAAAAATAATAAATAGACAACTGGTCGACCTCATTAGAAATAAAAACCCAAAACATTAGATAGACAAACAAACAAACACATAAATATGGAGAGAAGTGCAGTGCGCGCAGGAGCAAAGGTAAACAGCAAACAGACCTGAATCCTTATCTTTACAAGGTCGACCTCAGAACTTTGTTCAGTTTGTCTCGGTGACGGATAATGGAAGGAAGGGCAGGCAACTGGTCGACTTCATTTAAATAAACAAATTAAAAATAAGATAAACTCTCAGGAATAGATAAATAATAACAAAAAAATTGTAAAGTGGAGAAAGCGAGAGCGCGCGAATGCACTCAAGCAAACACAAACAGCACAGCACGATGCGTATTTTTTTTTAAAATTGACAAAATGAATCAAAAATATATCAAAAATAAAAATAAGTGGAAAAGGCGAGAGTGCGCGAGCACACAGGAGCAAAGACAAGCAGCGCAGCTTGATGCGTAGTAAAAAAATAATAAATAGACAACTGGTCGACCTCATTAGAAATAAAAACCCAAAAGATGAGATAGACAAACAAACAAACACATAAATGTGGAGAGAAGGGCAGTGCGCGCAGGAGCAAAGGTAAACAGCAGACAGACCTGAATCCTTATCTTTACAAGGTCGACCTCAGAACTTTGTTCAGGTTGTCTCGGTGACGGATAATGGAAGGCAGGGCAGGCAACTGGTCGACTTCATTTAAATAAACAAATAAAAAATAAGATAAACTCTCAGGAATAGATAAATAATAACAAAAAAATTGTAAAGTGGAGAAAGCGAGAGCGCGCGAATGCACTCAAGCAAACACAAACAGCACAGCACGATGCGTATTTTTTTTTAAAATTGACAAAATGAATCAAAAATAAATCAAAAATAAAAATAAGTGGAAAAGGCGAGAGTGCGCGAGCACACAGGAGCAAAGACAAGCAGCGCAGCTTGGTGCGTAGTAAAAAAAATAATAAATAGACAACTGGTTGACCTCATTAGAAATAAAAACCCAAAAGATTTGATAGACAAACAAACAAACACATAAATGTGGAGAGAAGGGCAGTGCGCGCAGGAGCAAAGGTAAACAGCAGACAGACCTGAATCCTTATCTTTACAAGGTCGACCTCAGAACTTTGTTCAGTTTGTCTCGGTGACGGATAATGGAAGGAAGGGCAGGCAACTGGTCGACTTCATTTAAATAAACAAATAAAAAATAAGATAAACTCTCAGGAATAGATAAATAATAACAAAAAATTGTAACGTGCAGAAAGCGAGAACGCGCGAATGCACTCAAGCAAACACAAACAGCACAGCACGATGCGTATTTTTTTTAAAATTGACAAAATAAATCAAAAATAAATCAAAAATAAAAATAAGTGGAAAAGGCGAGAGTGCGCGAGCACACAGGAGCAAAGACAAGCAGCGCAGCTTGATGCGTAGTAAAAAAAATAATAAATAGACAACTGGTCGACCTCATTAGAAATAAACACCCAAAAGATGAGATAGACAAACAAACAAACACATAAATGTGGAGAGAAGGGCAGTGTGCGCAGGAGCAAAGGTAAACAGCAGACAGACCTGATTCCTTATCTTTACAAGGTGGACCTCAGAACTTTGTTCAGTTTATCTCGGTGACGGATAATGGAAGGAAGGGCAGGCAACTGGTCGACTTCATTTAAATAAACAAATAAAAAATAAGATAAACTCTCAGGAATAGATAAATAATAACAAAAAAATTGTAAAGTGGAGAAAGCGAGAGCGCGCGAATGCACTCAAGCAAACACAAACAGCACAGCACGATGCGTATTTTTTTTTAAATTGACAAAATAAATCAAAAATAAATCAAAAATAAAAATAAGTGGAAAAGGCGAGAGTGCGCGAGCACACAGGAGCAAAGACAAGCAGCGCAGCTTGGTGCGTAGTAAAAAAAATAATAAATAGACAACTGGTTGACCTCATTAGAAATAAAAACCCAAAAGATTTGATAGACAAACAAACAAACACATAAATGTGGAGAGAAGGGCAGTGCGCGCAGGAGCAAAGGTAAACAGCAGACAGACCTGAATCCTTATCTTTACAAGGTCGACCTCAGAACTTTGTTCAGTTTGTCTCGGTGACGGATAATGGAAGGAAGGGCAGGCAACTGGTCGACTTCATTTAAATAAACAAATAAAAAATAAGATAAACTCTCAGGAATAGATAAATAATAACAAAAAATTGTAACGTGCAGAAAGCGAGAACGCGCGAATGCACTCAAGCAAACACAAACAGCACAGCACGATGCGTATTTTTTTTTTAAAATTGACAAAATAAATCAAAAATAAATCAAAAATAAAAATAAGTGGAAAAGGCGAGAGTGCGCGAGCACACAGGAGCAAAGACAAGCAGCGCAGCTTGATGCGTAGTAAAAAAAATAATAAATAGACAACTGGTCGACCTCATTAGAAATAAACACCCAAAAGATGAGATAGACAAACAAACAAACACATAAATCTGGAGAGAAGGGCAGTGCCCGCAAGATCAAAGGTAAACAGCAGACAGACCTGATTCCTTATCTTTACAAGGTCGACCTCAGAACTTTGTTCAGTTTGTCTCGGTGACGGATAATGGAAGGAAGGGCAGGCAACTGGTCGACTTCATTTAAATAAACAAATAAAAAATAAGATAAACTCTCAGGAATAGATAAATAATAACAAAAAAATTGTAAAGTGGAGAAAGCGAGAGCGCGCGAATGCACTCAAGCAAACACAAACAGCACAGCACGATGCGTATTTTTTTTAAATTGACAAAATAAATCAAAAATAAATCAAAAATAAAAATAAGTGGAAAAGGCGAGAGTGCGCGAGCACACAGGAGCAAAGACAAGCAGCGCAGCTTGATGCGTAGTAAAAAAAATAATAAATAGACAACTGGTCGACCTCATTAGAAATAAAAACCCAAAAGATTAGATAGACAAACAAACAAACACATAAATGTGGAGAGAAGGGCAGTGCGCGCAGGAGCAAAGGTAAACAGCAGACAGACCTGAATCCTTATCTTTACAAGGTCGACCTCAGAACTTTGTTCAGTTTGTCTCGGTGACGGATAATGGAAGGAAGGGCAGGCAACTGGTCGACTTCATTTAAATAAACAAATAAAAAATAAGATAAACACTCAGGAATAGATAAATAATAACAAAAAAATTGTAAAGTGGAGAAAGCGAGAGCGCGCGAATGCACTCAAGCAAACACAAACAGCACAGCACGATGCGTATTTTTTTTTAAATTGACAAAATAAATAAAAAATAAATCAAAAATAAAAATAAGTGGAAAAGGCGAGAGTGCGCGAGCACACAGGAGCAAAGACAAGCAGCGCAGCTTGATGCGTAGTAAAAAAAATAATAAATAGACAACTGGTCGACCTCATTAGAAATAAAAACCCAAAAGATTAGATAGACAAACAAACAAACACATAAATGTGGAGAGAAGGGCAGTGCGCAGGAGCAAAGGTAAACAGCAGACAGACCTGAATCCTTATCTTTACAAGGTCGACCTCAGAACTTTGTTCAGTTTGTCTCGGTGACGGATAATGGAAGGAACTGCAGGCAACTGGTCGACTTCATTTAAATAAACAAATAAAAAATAAGATAAACTCTCAGGAATAGATAAATAATAACAAAAAAATTGTAAAGTGGAGAAAGCGAGAGCGCGCGAATGCACTCAAGCAAACACAAACAGCACAGCACGATGCGTATTTTTTTTTAAATTGACAAAATAAATCAAAAATAAATCAAAAATAAAAATAAGTGGAAAAGGCGAGAGTGTGCGCGAGCACACAGGAGCAAAGACAAGCAGCGCAGCTTGATGCGTAGTAAAAAAAATAATAAATAGACAACTGGTCGACCTCATTAGAAATAAAAACCCAAAAGATTAGATAGACAAACAAACAAACACATAAATGTGGAGAGAAGGGCAGTGCGGCAGGAGCAAAGGTAAACAGCAGACAGACCTGAATCCTTATCTTTACAAGGTCGACCTCAGAACTTTGTTCAGTTTGTCTCGGTGACGGATAATGGAAGGAAGGGCAGGCAACTGGTCGACTTCATTTAAATAAACAAATAAAAAATAAGATAAACTCTCAGGAATAGATAAATCATAACAAAAAAATTGTAAAGTGGAGAAAGCGAGAGCGCGCGAATGCACTCAATCAAACACAAACAGCACAGCACGATGCGTATTTTTTTTTAAATTGACAAAATAAATCAAAAATAAATCAAAAATAAAAATAAGTGGAAAAGGCGAGTGTGCGCGAGCACACAGGAGCAAAGACAAGCAGCGCAGCTTGATGCGTAGTAAAAAAAATAATAAATAGACAACTGGTCGACCTCATTAGAAATAAAAACCCAAAACATTAGATAGACAAACAAACAAACACATAAATGTGGAGAGAAGGCAGTGCGCGCAGGAGCAAAGGTAAACAGCAGACAGACCTGAATCCTTATCTTTACAAGGTCGACCTCAGAACTTTGTTCAGTTTGTCTCGGTGACGGATAATGGAAGGAAGGGCAGGCAACTGGTCGACTTCATTTAAATAAACAAATTAAAAATAAGATAAACTCTCAGGAATAGATAAATAATAACAAAAAAATTGTAAAGTGGAGAAAGCGAGAGCGCGCGAATGCACTCAAGCAAACACAAACAGCACAGCACGATGCGTATTTTTTTTAAAATTGACAAAATAAATCAAAAATAAATCAAAAATAAAAATAAGTGGAAAAGGCGAGAGTGCGCGAGCACACAGGAGCAAAGACAAGCAGCGCAGCTTGATGCGTAGTAAAAAAAATAATAAATAGACAACTGGTCGACCTCATTAGAAATAAAAACCCAAAAGATTAGATAGACAAACAAACAAACACATAAATGTGGAGAGAAGGGCAGTGCGCGCAGGAGCAAAGGTAAACAGCAGACAGACCTGAATCCTTATCTTTACAAGGTCGACCTCAGAACTTTGTTCAGTTTGTCTCGGTGACGGATAATGGAAGGAAGGGCAGGCAACTGGTCGACTTCATTTAAATAAACAAATAAAAAATAAGATAAACTCTCAGGAATAGATAAATAATAACAAAAAAATTGTAAAGTGGAGAAAGCGAGAGCGCGCGAATGCACTCAAGCAAACACAAACAGCACAGCACGATGCGTATTTTTTTTTAAAATTGACAAAATAAATCAAAAATAAATCAAAAATAAAAATAAGTGGAAAAGGCGAGAGTGCGCGAGCACACAGGAGCAAAGACAAGCAGCGCAGCTTGATGCGTAGTAAAAAAAATAATAAATAGACAACTGGTCGACCTCATTAGAAATAAAAACCCAAAAGATTAGATAGACAAACAAACAAACACATAAATGTGGAGAGAAGGGCAGTGCGCGCAGGAGCAAAGGTAAACAGCAGACAGACCTGAATCCTTATCTTTACAAGGTCGACCTCAGAACTTTGTTCAGTTTGTCTCGGTGACGGATAATGGAAGGAAGGGCAGGCAACTGGTCGACTTCATTTAAATAAACAAATAAAAAATAAGATAAACTCTCAGGAATAGATAAATAATAACAAAAAAATTGTAAAGTGGAGAAAGCGAGAGCGCGCGAATGCACTCAAGCAAACACAAACAGCACAGCACGATGCGTATTTTTTTTAAAATTGACAAAATAAATCAAAAATAAATCAAAAATAAAAATAAGTGGAAAAGGCGAGAGTGCGCGAGCACACAGGAGCAAAGACAAGCAGCGCAGCTTGATGCGTAGTAAAAAAAATAATAAATAGACAACTGGTCGACCTCATTAGAAATAAAAACCCAAAAGATTAGATAGACAAACAAACAAACACATAAATGTGGAGAGAAGGGCAGTGCGCGCAGGAGCAAAGGTAAACAGCAGACAGACCTGAATCCTTATCTTTACAAGGTCGACCTCAGAACTTTGTTCAGTTTGTCTCGGTGACGGATAATGGAAGGAAGGGCAGGCAACTGGTCGACTTCATTTAAATAAACAAATAAAAAATAAGATAAACTCTCAGGAATAGATAAATAATAACAAAAAAATTGTAAAGTGGAGAAAGCGAGAGCGCGCGAATGCACTCAAGCAAACACAAACAGCACAGCACGATGCGTATTTTTTTTTAAATTGACAAAATAAATCAAAAATAAATCAAAAATAAAAATAAGTGGAAAAGGCGAGAGTGCGCGAGCACACAGGAGCAAAGACAAGCAGCGCAGCTTGATGCGTAGTAAAAAAAATAATAAATAGACAACTGGTCGACCTCATTAGAAATAAAAACCCAAAAGATTAGATAGACAAACAAACAAACACATAAATGTGGAGAGAAGGGCAGTGCGCGCAGGAGCAAAGGTAAACAGCAGACAGACCTGAATCCTTATCTTTACAAGGTCGACCTCAGAACTTTGTTCAGTTTGTCTCGGTGACGGATAATGGAAGGAAGGGCAGGCAACTGGTCGACTTCATTTAAATAAACAAATAAAAAATAAGATAAACTCTCAGGAATAGATAAATAATAACAAAAAAATTGTAAAGTGGAGAAAGCGCGAGCGCGCGAATGCACTCAAGCAAACACAAACAGCACAGCACGATGCGTATTTTTTTTAAATTGACAAAATAAATCAAAAATAAATCAAAAATAAAAATAAGTGGAAAAGGCGAGAGTGCGCGAGCACACAGGAGCAAAGACAAGCAGCGCAGCTTGATGCGTAGTAAAAAAAATAATAAATAGACAACTGGTCGACCTCATTAGAAATAAAAACCCAAAAGATTAGATAGACAAACAAACAAACACATAAATGTGGAGAGAAGGGCAGTGCGCGCAGGAGCAAAGGTAAACAGCAGACAGACCTGAATCCTTATCTTTACAAGGTCGACCTCAGAACTTTGTTCAGTTTGTCTCGGTGACGGATAATGGAAGGAAGGGCAGGCAACTGGTCGACTTCATTTAAATAAACAAATAAAAAATAAGATAAACTCTCAGGAATAGATAAATAATAACAAAAAAATTGTAAAGTGGAGAAAGCGAGAGCGCGCGAATGCACTCAAGCAAACACAAACAGCACAGCACGATGCGTATTTTTTTTAAATTGACAAAATAAATCAAAAAAAATCAAAAATAAAAATAAGTGGAAAAGGCGAGTGTGCGCGAGCACACAGGAGCAAAGACAAGCAGCGCAGCTTGATGCGTAGTAAAAAAAATAATAAATAGACAACTGGTCGACCTCATTAGAAATAAAAACCCAAAAGATTAGATAGACAAACAAACAAACACATAAATGTGGAGAGAAGGGCAGTGCGCGCAGGAGCAAAGGTAAACAGCAGACAGACCTGAATCCTTATCTTTACAAGGTCGACCTCAGAACTTTGTTCAGTTTGTCTCGGTGACGGATAATGGAAGGAAGGGCAGGCAACTGGTCGACTTCATTTAAATAAACAAATAAAAAATAAGATAAACTCTCAGGAATAGATAAATAATAACAAAAAAATTGTAAAGTGGAGAAAGCGAGAGCGCGCGAATGCACTCAAGCAAACACAAACAGCACAGCACGATGCGTATTTTTTTTAAATTGACAAAATAAATAAAAAATAAATCAAAAATAAAAATAAGTGGAAAAGGCGAGTGTGCGCGAGCACACAGGAGCAAAGACAAGCAGCGCAGCTTGATGCGTAGTAAAAAAAATAATAAATAGACAACTGGTCGACCTCATTAGAAATAAAAACCCAAAAGATTAGATAGACAAACAAACAAACACATAAATGTGGAGAGAAGGGCAGTGCGCGCAGGAGCAAAGGTAAACAGCAGACAGACCTGAATCCTTATCTTTACAAGGTCGACCTCAGAACTTTGTTCAGTTTGTCTCGGTGACGGATAATGGAAGGAAGGGCAGGCAACTGGTCGACTTCATTTAAATAAACAAATAAAAAATAAGATAAACTCTCAGGAATAGATAAATAATAACAAAAAAATTGTAAAGTGGAGAAAGCGAGAGCGCGCGAATGCACTCAAGCAAACACAAACAGCACAGCACGATGCGTATTTTTTTTAAATTGACAAAATAAATCAAAAATAAATCAAAAATAAAAATAAGTGGAAAAGGCGAGTGTGCGCGAGCACACAGGAGCAAAGACAAGCAGCGCAGCTTGATGCGTAGTAAAAAAAATAATAAATAGACAACTGGTCGACCTCATTAGAAATAAAAACCCAAAAGATTAGATAGACAAACAAACAAACACATAAATGTGGAGAGAAGGGCAGTGTGCGCAGGAGCAAAGGTAAACAGCAGACAGACCTGAATCCTTATCTTTACAAGGTCGACCTCAGAACTTTGTTCAGTTTGTCTCGGTGACGGATAATGGAAGGAAGGGCAGGCAACTGGTCGACTTCATTTAAATAAACAAATAAAAAATAAGATAAACTCTCAGGAATAGATAAATAATAACAAAAAAATTGTAAAGTGGAGAAAGCGAGAGCGCGCGAATGCACTCAAGCAAACACAAACAGCACAGCACGATGCGTATTTTTTTTTAAATTGACAAAATAAATCAAAAATAAATCAAAAATAAAAATAAGTGGAAAAGGCGAGAGTGCGCGAGCACACAGGAGCAAAGACAAGCAGCGCAGCTTGATGCGTAGTAAAAAAAATAATAAATAGACAACTGGTCGACCTCATTAGAAATAAAAACCCAAAAGATTAGATAGACAAACAAACAAACACATAAATGTGGAGAGAAGGGCAGTGCGCGCAGGAGCAAAGGTAAACAGCAGACAGACCTGAATCCTTATCTTTACAAGGTCGACCTCAGAACTTTGTTCAGTTTGTCTCGGTGACGGATAATGGAAGGAAGGGCAGGCAACTGGTCGACTTCATTTAAATAAACAAATAAAAAATAAGATAAACTCTCAGGAATAGATAAATAATAACAAAAAAATTGTAAAGTGGAGAAAGCGAGAGCGCGCGAATGCACTCAAGCAAACACAAACAGCACAGCACGATGCGTATTTTTTTTAAAATTGACAAAATAAATCAAAAATAAATCAAAAATAAAAATAAGTGGAAAAGGCGAGAGTGCGCGAGCACACAGGAGCAAAGACAAGCAGCGCAGCTTGATGCGTAGTAAAAAAAATAATAAATAGACAACTGGTCGACCTCATTAGAAATAAAAACCCAAAAGATTAGATAGACAAACAAACAAACACATAAATGTGGAGAGAAGGGCAGTGCGCGCAGGAGCAAAGGTAAACAGCAGACAGACCTGAATCCTTATCTTTACAAGGTCGACCTCAGAACTTTGTTCAGTTTGTCTCGGTGACGGATAATGGAAGGAAGGGCAGGCAACTGGTCGACTTCATTTAAATAAACAAATAAAAAATAAGATAAACTCTCAGGAATAGATAAATAATAACAAAAAAATTGTAAAGTGGAGAAAGCGAGAGCGCGCGAATGCACTCAAGCAAACACAAACAGCACAGCACGATGCGTATTTTTTTTAAATTGACAAAATAAATCAAAAATAAATCAAAAATAAAAATAAGTGGAAAAGGCGAGAGTGCGCGAGCACACAGGAGCAAAGACAAGCAGCGCAGCTTGATGCGTAGTAAAAAAAATAATAAATAGACAACTGGTCGACCTCATTAGAAATAAAAACCCAAAAGATTAGATAGACAAACAAACAAACACATAAATGTGGAGAGAAGGGCAGTGCGCGCAGGAGCAAAGGTAAACAGCAGACAGACCTGAATCCTTATCTTTACAAGGTCGACCTCAGAACTTTGTTCAGTTTGTCTCGGTGACGGATAATGGAAGGAAGGGCAGGCAACTGGTCGACTTCATTTAAATAAACAAATAAAAAATAAGATAAACTCTCAGGAATAGATAAATAATAACAAAAAAATTGTAAAGTGGAGAAAGCGAGAGCGCGCGAATGCACTCAAGCAAACACAAACAGCACAGCACGATGCGTATTTTTTTTTAAATTGACAAAATAAATAAAAAATAAATCAAAAATAAAAATAAGTGGAAAAGGAGAGAGTGCGCGAGCACACAGGAGCAAAGACAAGCAGCGCAGCTTGATGCGTAGTAAAAAAAATAATAAATAGACAACTGGTCGACCTCATTAGAAATAAAAACCCAAAAGATTAGATAGACAAACAAACAAACACATAAATGTGGAGAGAAGGGCAGTGCGCACAGGAGCAAAGGTAAACAGCAGACAGACCTGAATCCTTATCTTTACAAGGTCGACCTCAGAACTTTGTTCAGTTTGTCTCGGTGACGGATAATGGAAGGAACTGCAGGCAACTGGTCGACTTCATTTAAATAAAGAAATAAAAAATAAGATAAACTCTCAGGAATAGATAAATCATAACAAAAAAATTGTAAAGTGGAGAAAGCGAGAGCGCGCGAATGCACTCAAGCAAACACAAACAGCACAGCACGATGCGTATTTTTTTTAAATTGACAAAATAATCAAAAAAAAATCAAAAATAAAAATAAGTGGTAAAGGCGAGTGTGCGCGAGCACACAGGAGCAAAGACAAGCAGCGCAGCTTGATGCGTAGTAAAAAAAATAATAAATAGACAACTGGTCGACCTCATTAGAAATAAAAACCCAAAAGATTAGATAGACAAACAAACAAACACATAAATGTGGAGAGAAGGGCAGTGCGGGCAGGAGCAAACGTAAACAGCAGACAGACCTGAATCCTTATCTTTACAAGGTCGACCTCAGAACTTTGTTCAGTTTGTCTCGGTGACGGATAATGGAAGGAAGGGCAGGCAACTGGTCGACTTCATTTAAATAAACAAATAAAAAATAAGATAAACTCTCAGGAATAGATAAATAATAACAAAAAAATTGTAAAGTGGAGAAAGCGAGAGCGCGCGAATGCACTCAATCAAACACAAACAGCACAGCACGATGCGTATTTTTTTTAAATTGACAAAATAAATCAAAAATAAATCAAAAATAAAAATAAGTGGAAAAGGCGAGTGTGCGCGAGCACACAGGAGCAAAGACAAGCAGCGCAGCTTGATGCGTAGTAAAAAAAATAATAAATAGACAACTGGTCGACCTCATTAGAAATAAAAACCCAAAAGATTAGATAGACAAACAAACAAACACATAAATGTGGAGAGAAGGGCAGTGCGCGCAGGAGCAAAGGTAAACAGCAGACAGACCTGAATCCTTATCTTTACAAGGTCGACCTCAGAACTTTGTTCAGTTTGTCTCGGTGACGGATAATGGAAGGAAGGGCAGGCAACTGGTCGACTTCATTTAAATAAACAAATTAAAAAATAAGATAAACTCTCAGGAATAGATAAATAATAACAAAAAAATTGTAAAGTGGAGAAAGCGAGAGCGCGCGAATGCACTCAAGTAAACACAAACAGCACAGCACGATGCGTATTTTTTTTAAAATTGACAAAATAAATCAAAAATAAATCAAAAATAAAAATAAGGTGGAAAAGGCGAGAGTGCGCGAGCACACAGGAGCAAAGACAAGCAGCGCAGCTTGATGCGTAGTAAAAAAAATAATAAATAGACAACTGGTCGACCTCATTAGAAATAAAAACCCAAAAGATTAGATAGACAAACAAACAAACACATAAATGTGGAGAGAAGGGCAGTGCGCGCAGGAGCAAAGGTAAACAGCAGACAGACCTGAATCCTTATCTTTACAAGGTCGACCTCAGAACTTTGTTCAGTTTGTCTCGGTGACGGATAATGGAAGGAAGGGCAGGCAACTGGTCGACTTCATTTAAATAAACAAATAAAAAATAAGATAAACTCTCAGGAATAGATAAATAATAACAAAAAAATTGTAAAGTGGAGAAAGCGAGAGCGCGCGAATGCACTCAAGCAAACACAAACAGCACAGCACGATGCGTATTTTTTTTAAAATTGACAAAATAAATCAAAAATAAATCAAAAATAAAAATAAGTGGAAAAGGCGAGTTGCGCGAGCACACAGGAGCAAAGACAAGCAGCGCAGCTTGATGCGTAGTAAAAAAAATAATAAATAGACAACTGGTCGACCTCATTAGAAATAAAAACCCAAAAGATTAGATAGACAAACAAACAAACACATAAATGTGGAGAGAAGGGCAGTGCGCGCAGGAGCAAAGGTAAACAGCAGACAGACCTGAATCCTTATCTTTACAAGGTCGACCTCAGAACTTTGTTCAGTTTGTCTCGGTGACGGATAATGGAAGGAACTGCAGGCAACTGGTCGACTTCATTTAAATAAAGAAATAAAAAATAAGATAAACTCTCAGGAATAGATAAATAATAACAAAAAAATTGTAAAGTGGAGAAAGCGAGAGCGCGCGAATGCACTCAAGCAAACACAAACAGCACAGCACGATGCGTATTTTTTTTAAAATTGACAAAATAAATCAAAAATAAATCAAAAATAAAAATAAGTGGAAAAGGCGAGAGTGCGCGAGCACACAGGAGCAAAGACAAGCAGCGCAGCTTGATGCGTAGTAAAAAAAATAATAAATAGACAACTGGTCGACCTCATTAGAAATAAAAACCCAAAAGATTAGATAGACAAACAAACAAACACATAAATGTGGAGAGAAGGGCAGTGCGCGCAGGAGCAAAGGTAAACAGCAGACAGACCTGAATCCTTATCTTTACAAGGTCGACCTCAGAACTTTGTTCAGTTTGTCTCGGTGACGGATAATGGAAGGAAGGGCAGGCAACTGGTCGACTTCATTTAAATAAACAAATAAAAAATAAGATAAACTCTCAGGAATAGATAAATAATAACAAAAAAATTGTAAAGTGGAGAAAGCGAGAGCGCGCGAATGCACTCAAGCAAACACAAACAGCACAGCACGATGCGTATTTTTTTTAAAATTGACAAAATAAATCAAAAATAAATCAAAAATAAAAATAAGTGGAAAAGGCGAGTGTGCGCGAGCACACAGGAGCAAAGACAAGCAGCGCAGCTTGATGCGTAGTAAAAAAAATAATAAATAGACAACTGGTCGACCTCATTAGAAATAAAAACCCAAAAGATTAGATAGACAAACAAACAAACACATAAATGTGGAGAGAAGGGCAGTGCGCGCAGGAGCAAAGGTAAACAGCAGACAGACCTGAATCCTTATCTTTACAAGGTCGACCTCAGAACTTTGTTCAGTTTGTCTCGGTGACGGATAATGGAAGGAAGGGCAGGCAACTGGTCGACTTCATTTAAATAAACAAATAAAAAATAAGATAAACTCTCAGGAATAGATAAATAATAACAAAAAAATTGTAAAGTGGAGAAAGCGAGAGCGCGCGAATGCACTCAAGCAAACACAAACAGCACAGCACGATGCGTATTTTTTTTAAATTGACAAAATAAATCAAAAATAAATCAAAAATAAAAATAAGTGGAAAAGGCGAGAGTGCGCGAGCACACAGGAGCAAAGACAAGCAGCGCAGCTTGATGCGTAGTAAAAAAAATAATAAATAGACAACTGGTCGACCTCATTAGAAATAAAAACCCAAAAGATTAGATAGACAAACAAACAAACACATAAATGTGGAGAGAAGGGCAGTGCGCGCAGGAGCAAAGGTAAACAGCAGACAGACCTGAATCCTTATCTTTACAAGGTCGACCTCAGAACTTTGTTCAGTTTGTCTCGGTGACGGATAATGGAAGGAAGGGCAGGCAACTGGTCGACTTCATTTAAATAAACAAATAAAAAATAAGATAAACTCTCAGGAATAGATAAATAATAACAAAAAAATTGTAAAGTGGAGAAAGCGAGAGCGCGCGAATGCACTCAAGCAAACACAAACAGCACAGCACGATGCGTATTTTTTTTTAAATTGACAAAATAAATCAAAAATAAATCAAAAATAAAAATAAGTGGAAAAGGCGAGAGTGCGCGAGCACACAGGAGCAAAGACAAGCAGCGCAGCTTGATGCGTAGTAAAAAAAATAATAAATAGACAACTGGTCGACCTCATTAGAAATAAAAACCCAAAAGATTAGATAGACAAACAAACAAACACATAAATGTGGAGAGAAGGGCAGTGCGCGCAGGAGCAAAGGTAAACAGCAGACAGACCTGAATCCTTATCTTTACAAGGTCGACCTCAGAACTTTGTTCAGTTTGTCTCGGTGACGGATAATGGAAGGAACTGCAGGCAACTGGTCGACTTCATTTAAATAAAGAAATAAAAAATAAGATAAACTCTCAGGAATAGATAAATCATAACATAAAAAAATTGTAAAGTGGAGAAAGCGAGAGCGCGCGAATGCACTCAAGCAAACACAAACAGCACAGCACAAGATGCGTATTTTTTTTAAAATTGACAAAATAAATAAAAAAAAAATCAAAAATAAAAATAAGTGGTAAAGGCGAGTGTGCGCGAGCACACAGGAGCAAAGACAAGCAGCGCAGCTTGATGCGTAGTAAAAAAAATAATAAATAGACAACTGGTCGACCTCATTAGAAATAAAAACCCAAAAGATTAGATAGACAAACAAACAAACACATAAATGTGGAGAGAAGGGCAGTGCGCGCAGGAGCAAAGGTAAACAGCAGACAGACCTGAATCCTTATCTTTACAAGGTCGACCTCAGAACTTTGTTCAGTTTGTCTCGGTGACGGATAATGGAAGGAAGGGCAGGCAACTGGTCGACTTCATTTAAATAAACAAATAAAAATAAGATAAACTCTCAGGAATAGATAAATAATAACAAAAAAATTGTAAAGTGGAGAAAGCGAGAGCGCGCGAATGCACTCAAGCAAACACAAACAGCACAGCACGATGCGTATTTTTTTTTAAATTGACAAAATAAATCAAAAATAAATCAAAAATAAAAATAAGTGGAAAAGGCGAGTGCGCGAGCACACAGGAGCAAAGACAAGCAGCGCAGCTTGATGCGTAGTAAAAAAAATAATAAATAGACAACTGGTCGACCTCATTAGAAATAAAAACCCAAAAGATTAGATAGACAAACAAACAAACACATAAATGTGGAGAGAAGGGCAGTGCGCGCAGGAGCAAAGGTAAACAGCAGACAGACCTGAATCCTTATCTTTACAAGGTCGACCTCAGAACTTTGTTCAGTTTGTCTCGGTGACGGATAATGGAAGGAAGGGCAGGCAACTGGTCGACTTCATTTAAATAAACAAATAAAAAATAAGATAAACTCTCAGGAATAGATAAATAATAACAAAAAAATTGTAAAGTGGAGAAAGCGAGAGCGCGCGAATGCACTCAAGCAAACACAAACAGCACAGCACGATGCGTATTTTTTTTTAAATTGACAAAATAAATCAAAAATAAATCAAAAATAAAAATAAGTGGAAAAGGCGAGAGTGCGCGAGCACACAGGAGCAAAGACAAGCAGCGCAGCTTGATGCGTAGTAAAAAAAATAATAAATAGACAACTGGTCGACCTCATTAGAAATAAAAACCCAAAAGATTAGATAGACAAACAAACAAACACATAAATGTGGAGAGAAGGGCAGTGCGCGCAGGAGCAAAGGTAAACAGCAGACAGACCTGAATCCTTATCTTTACAAGGTCGACCTCAGAACTTTGTTCAGTTTGTCTCGGTGACGGATAATGGAAGGAAGGGCAGGCAACTGGTCGACTTCATTTAAATAAACAAATAAAAAATAAAAAATAAGATAAACTCTCAGGAATAGATAAATAATAACAAAAAAATTGTAAAGTGGAGAAAGCGAGAGCGCGCGAATGCACTCAAGCAAACACAAACAGCACAGCACGATGCGTATTTTTTTTAAATTGACAAAATAAATAAAAAATAAATCAAAAATAAAAATAAGTGGAAAAGGCGAGAGTGCGCGAGCACACAGGAGCAAAGACAAGCAGCGCAGCTTGATGCGTAGTAAAAAAAATAATAAATAGACAACTGGTCGACCTCATTAGAAATAAAAACCCAAAAGATTAGATAGACAAACAAACAAACACATAAATGTGGAGAGAAGGGCAGTGCGCGCAGGAGCAAAGGTAAACAGCAGACAGACCTGAATCCTTATCTTTACAAGGTCGACCTCAGAACTTTGTTCAGTTTGTCTCGGTGACGGATAATGGAAGGAAGGGCAGGCAACTGGTCGACTTCATTTAAATAAAGAAATAAAAAATAAGATAAACTCTCAGGAATAGATAAATAATAACAAAAAAATTGTAAAGTGGAGAAAGCGAGAGCGCGCGAATGCACTCAAGCAAACACAAACAGCACAGCACGATGCGTATTTTTTTTAAAATTGACAAAATAAATCAAAAATAAATCAAAAATAAAAATAAGTGGAAAAGGCGAGTGTGCGCGAGCACACAGGAGCAAAGACAAGCAGCGCAGCTTGATGCGTAGTAAAAAAAATAATAAATAGACAACTGGTCGACCTCATTAGAAATAAAAACCCAAAAGATTAGATAGACAAACAAACAAACACATAAATGTGGAGAGAAGGGCAGTGCGCGCAGGAGCAAAGGTAAACAGCAGACAGACCTGAATCCTTATCTTTACAAGGTCGACCTCAGAACTTTGTTCAGTTTGTCTCGGTGACGGATAATGGAAGGAAGGGCAGGCAACTGGTCGACTTCATTTAAATAAACAAATAAAAAATAAGATAAACTCTCAGGAATAGATAAATAATAACAAAAAAATTGTAAAGTGGAGAAAGCGAGAGCGCGCGAATGCACTCAAGCAAACACAAACAGCACAGCACGATGCGTATTTTTTTTAAAATTGACAAAATAAATCAAAAATAAATCAAAACTAAAAATAAGTGGAAAAGGCGAGTTTGCGCGAGCACACAGGAGCAAAGACAAGCAGCGCAGCTTGATGCGTAGTAAAAAAAATAATAAATAGACAACTGGTCGACCTCATTAGAAATAAAAACCCAAAAGATTAGATAGACAAACAAACAAACACATAAATGTGGAGAGAAGGGCAGTGCGCGCAGGAGCAAAGGTAAACAGCAGACAGACCTGAATCCTTATCTTTACAAGGTCGACCTCAGAACTTTGTTCAGTTTGTCTCGGTGACGGATAATGGAAGGAAGGGCAGGCAACTGGTCGACTTCATTTAAATAAACAAATAAAAAATAAGATAAACTCTCAGGAATAGATAAATAATAACAAAAAAATTGTAAAGTGGAGAAAGCGAGAGCGCGCGAATGCACTCAAGCAAACACAAACAGCACAGCACGATGCGTATTTTTTTTTAAATTGACAAAATAAATCAAAAATAAATCAAAAATAAAAATAAGTGGAAAAGGCGAGTGTGCGCGAGCACACAGGAGCAAAGACAAGCAGCGCAGCTTGATGCGTAGTAAAAAAAATAATAAATAGACAACTGGTCGACCTCATTAGAAATAAAAAACCCAAAAGATTAGATAGACAAACAAACAAACACATAAATGTGGAGAGAAGGGCAGTGCGCGCAGGAGCAAAGGTAAACAGCAGACAGACCTGAATCCTTATCTTTACAAGGTCGACCTCAGAACTTTGTTCAGTTTGTCTCGGTGACGGATAATGGAAGGAACTGCAGGCAACTGGTCGACTTCATTTAAATAAAGAAATAAAAAATAAGATAAACTCTCAGGAATAGATAAATCATAACATAAAAAATTGTAAAGTGGAGAAAGCGAGAGCGCGCGAATGCACTCAAGCAAACACAAACAGCACAGCACAATGCGTATTTTTTTTAAAATTGACAAAATAAATAAAAAAAAAATCAAAAATAAAAATAAGTGGTAAAGGCGAGTGTGCGCGAGCACACAGGAGCAAAGACAAGCAGCGCAGCTTGATGCGTAGTAAAAAAAATAATAAATAGACAACTGGTCGACCTCATTAGAAATAAAAACCCAAAAGATTAGATAGACAAACAAACAAACACATAAATGTGGAGAGAAGGGCAGTGCGCGCAGGAGCAAAGGTAAACAGCAGACAGACCTGAATCCTTATCTATACAAGGTCGACCTCAGAACTTTGTTCAGTTTGTCTCGTGTGACGGATAATGGAAGGAAGGGCAGGCAACTGGTCGACTTCATTTAAATAAACAAATAAATAATAAGATAAACTCTCAGGAATAGATAAATAATAACAAAAAAATTGTAAAGTGGAGAAAGCGAGAGTACGCGAATGCACTCAAGCAAACACAAACAGCACAGTACGATGCGTATTTTTTTTTAAATTTACAAAATAAATCAAAAATAAATCAAAATAAAAATAAGTGGAAAAGGCGACAGTGCGCGAGCACACAGGAGCAAAGACAAGCAGCGCAGCTTGATGCGTAGTAAAAAAAATAATAAATAGACAACTGGTCGACCTCATTAGAAATAAAACCCCCAAAAGATTAGAAAGACAAACAAACAAACACATAAATGTGGAGAGAAGGGCAGTGCGCGCAGGAGCAAAGGTAAACAGCAGACAGACCTGAATCCTTATCTTTACAAGGTCGACCTCAGAACTTTGTTCAGTTTGTCTCGGTGACGGATAATGGAAGGAAGGGCAGGCAACTGGTCGACTTCATTTAAATAAACAAATAAAAAAATAAGATAAACTCTCAGGAATAGATAAATAATAACAAAAACATTGTAAAGTGGAGAAAGCGAGAGCGCGCGAATGCACTCAAGCAAACACAAACAGCACAGCACGATGCGTATATTTTTTTTAAATTGACAAAATAAATCAAAAATAAATCAAAAATAAAAATAAGTGGAAAAGGCGAGAGTGCGCGAGCCCACAGGAGCAAAGAAAAGCAGCGCAGCTTGATGCGTAGTAAAAAAAATAATAAATAGACAACTGGTCGACCTAATTAGAAATAAAAACCCAAAAGATAAGATAGACAAACAAACACATAAATGTGGAGAGAAGGGCAGTGCGGGCAGGAGCAAAGGTAAACAGCAAACAGACCTGAATCCTCATCTTTACAAGGTCGACCTCAGATCTTTGTGCAGTTTGTCTCGGTGACGGATAATGGAAGGAAGGGCAGGCAACTGGTCGACTTCATTTAAATAAACAAATAAAAAAATAAAAAAAAAGATAAACTCTCAGGAATAGATAAATAATAACAAAAAAATTGTAAAGTGGAGAAAGCGAGAGCGCGCGAATGCACTCAAGCAAACACAAACAGCACAGCACGATGCGTATTTTTTTTAAATTGACAAAATAAATAAAAAATAAATCAAAAATAAAAATAAGTGGAAAAGGCGAGTGTGTGCGAGCACACAGGAGCAAAGACAAGCAGCGCAGCTTGATGCGTAGTAAAAAAAATAATAAATAGACAACTGGTCGACCTCATTAGAAATAAAAACCCAAAAGATTAGATAGACAAACAAACAAACACATAAATGTGGAGAGAAGGGCAGTGCGCGCAGGAGCAAAGGTAAACAGCAGACAGACCTGAATCCTTATCTTTACAAGGTCGACCTCAGAACTTTGTTCAGTTTGTCTCGGTGACGGATAATGGAAGGAACTGCAGGCAACTGGTCGACTTCATTTAAATAAAGAAATAAAAAATAAGATAAACTCTCAGGAATAGATAAATCATAACATAAAAATTGTAAAGTGGAGAAAGCGAGAGCGCGCGAATGCACTCAAGCAAACACAAACAGCACAGCACAATGCGTATTTTTTTTAAAATTGACAAAATAAATAAAAAAAAAATCAAAAATAAAAATAAGTGGTAAAGGCGAGTGTGCGCGAGCACACAGGAGCAAAGACAAGCAGCGCAGCTTGATGCGTAGTAAAAAAAATAATAAATAGACAACTGGTCGACCTCATTAGAAATAAAAACCCAAAAGATTAGATAGACAAACAAACAAACACATAAATGTGGAGAGAAGGGCAGTTGCGCGCAGGAGCAAAGGTAAACAGCAGACAGACCTGAATCCTTATCTTTACAAGGTCGACCTCAGAACTTTGTTCAGTTTGTCTCCGGTGACGGATAATGGAAGGAAGGGCAGGGAACTGGTCCACTTCATTTAAATAAACAAATAAAAAATAAGATAAACTCTCAGGAATAGATAAATCATAACAAAAAAATTGTAAAGTGGAGAATGGGAGAGCGCGTGAATGCACTCAATCAAACACAAACAGCACAGCACGATGCGTATTTTTTTTAAATTGACAAAATAAATCAAAAATAAATCAAAAATAAAAATAAGTGGAAAAGGCGAGTGTGCGCGAGCACACAGGAGCAAAGACAAGCAGCGCAGCTTGATGCGTAGTAAAAAAAATAATAAATAGACTACTGGTCGACCTCATTAGAAATAAAAACCCAAAACATTACATAGACAAACAAACAAACACATAAATGTGGAGAGAAGGGCAGTGCGCGCAGGAGCAAAGGTAAACAGCAGACAGACCTGAATCCTTATCTTTACAAGGTCGACCTCAGAACTTTGTTCAGTTTTGTCTCGGTGACGGATAATGGAAGGAAGGGCAGGCAACTGGTCGACTTCATTTAAATAAACAAATAAAAAATAAGATAAACTCTCAGGAATAGATAAATAATAACAAAAAAAATTGTAAAGTGGAGAAAGCGAGGGCGCGCGAATGCACTCAAGCAAACACAAACAGCACAGCACGATGCGTATATTTTTTTTAAATTGACAAAATAAATCAAAAATAAATCAAAAATAAAAATAAGTGGAAAAGGCGAGAGTGCGCGAGACCACAGGAGCAAAGAAAAGCAGCGCAGCTCTATGCGTAGTAAAAAAAATAATAAATAGACAACTGGTCGACCTCATTAGAAATAAAAACCCAAAAGATAAGATAGACAAACAAACACATAAATGTGGAGAGAAGGGCAGTGCGGGCAGGAGCAAAGGTAAACAGCAGACAGACCTAAATCCTCATCTTTACAAGGTCGACCTCAGATCTTTGTGCAGTTTGTCTCGGTGACGGATAATGGAAGGAAGGGCAGGCAACTGGTCGACTTCATTTAAATAAACAAATAAAAAATAAAAAATAAGATAAACTCTCAGGAATAGATAAATAATAACAAAAAAATTGTAAAGTGGAGAAAGCGAGAGCGCGCGAATG
>NW_025958411.1:0-47813 GCF_023159225.1 Perognathus longimembris pacificus | reverse complement strand
TATTTTTTATTTATTTTGTCAATTTAAAAAAAAATACGCACCGTGCTGTGCTGTTTGTGTTTGCTTGAGTGCATTCGCGCGCTCTCGCTTTCTCCACTTTACAATTTTTTTGTTATTATTTATCTATTCCTGAGAGTTTATCTTATTTTTTATTTTTTATTTGTTTATTTAAATGAAGTCGACCAGTTGCCTGCCCTTCCTTCCATTATCCGTCACCGAGACAAACTGCACAAAGATCTGAGGTCGACCTTGTAAAGATGAGGATTTAGGTCTGTCTGCTGTTTACCTTTGCTCCTGCCCGCACTGCCCTTCTCTCCACATTTATGTGTTTGTTTGTCTATCTTATCTTTTGGGTTTTTATTTCTAATGAGGTCGACCAGTTGTCTATTTATTATTTTTTTTACTACGCATAGAGCTGCGCTGCTTTTCTTTGCTCCTGTGGTCTCGCGCACTCTCGCCTTTTCCACTTATTTTTATTTTTGATTTATTTTTGATTTATTTTGTCAATTTAAAAAAATATACGCATCGTGCTGTGCTGTTTGTGTTTGCTTGAGTGCATTCGCGCGCCCTCGCTTCTCCACTTTACAATTTTTTTGTTATTATTTATCTATTCCTGAGAGTTTATCTTATTTTTTATTTGTTTATTTAAATGAAGTCGACCAGTTGCTGCCCTTCCTTCCATTATCCGTCACCGAGACAAACTGAACAAAGTTCTGAGGTCGACCTTGTAAAGATAAGGATTCAGGTCTGTCTGCTGTTTACCTTTGCTCCTGCGCGCACTGCCCTTCTCTCCACATTTATGTGTTTGTTTGTTTGTCTATCTAATGTTTTGGGTTTTTATTTCTAATGAGGTCGACCAGTTGTCTATTTATTATTTTTTTTACTACGCATCAAGCTGCGCTGCTTGTCTTTGCTCCTGTGTGCTCGCGCACACTCGCCTTTTCCACTTATTTTTATTTTTGATTTATTTTTGATTTATTTTGTCAATTTAAAAAAAATACGCATCGTGCTGTGCTGTTTGTGTTTGATTGAGTGCATTCACGCGCTCTCCCTTTCTCCACTATACAATTTTTTTGTTATGATTTATCTATTCCTGAGAGTTTATCTTATTTTTTATTTGTTATTTAAATGAAGTGGACCAGTTCCCTGCCCTTCCTTCCATTATCCGTCACCGAGACAAACTGAACAAAGTTCTGAGGTCGACCTTGTAAAGATAAGGATTCAGGTCTGTCTGCTGTTTACCTTTGCTCCTGCGCGCACTGCCCTTCTCTCCACATTTATGTGTTTGTTTGTTTGTCTATCTAATCTTTTGGGTTTTTATTTCTAATGAGGTCGACCAGTTGTCTATTTATTATTTTTTTTACTACGCATCAAGCTGCGCTGCTTGTCTTTGCTCCTGTGTGCTCGCGCACTCTCGCCTTTTCCACTTATTTTTATTTTTGATTTATTTTTGATTTATTTTGTCAATTTAAAAAAAATACGCATCGTGCTGTGCTGTTTGTGTTTGCTTGAGTGCATTCGCGCGCTCTCGCTTTCTCCACTTTACAATTTTTTGTTATTATTTATCTATTCCTGAGTGTTTATCTTATTTTTTATTTGTTTATTTAAATGAAGTCGACCAGTTGCCTGCCCTTCCTTCCATTATCCGTCACCGAGACAAACTGAACAAAGTTCTGAGGTCGACCTTGTAAAGATAAGGATTCAGGTCTGTCTGCTGTTTACCTTTGCTCCTGCGCGCACTGCCCTTCTCTCCACATTTATGTGTTTGTTTGTTTGTCTATCTAATCTTTTGGGTTTTTATTTCTAATGAGGTCGACCAGTTGTCTATTTATTATTTTTTTTACTACGCATCAAGCTGCGCTGCTTGTCTTTGCTCCTGTGTGCTCGCGCACTCACGCCTTTTCCACTTATTTTTATTTTTGATTTATTTTTGATTTATTTTGTCAATTTAAAAAAAATACGCATCGTGCTGTGCTGTTTGTGTTTGCTTGAGTGCATTCGCGCGCTCTCGCTTTCTCCACTTTACAATTTTTTTGTTATTATTTATCTATTCCTGAGAGTTTATCTTATTTTTTATTTGTTTATTTAAATGAAGTCGACCAGTTGCCTGCCCTTCCTTCCATTATCCGTCACCGAGACAAACTGAACAAAGTTCTGAGGTCGACCTTGTAAAGATAAGGAATCAGGTCTGTCTGCTGTTTACCTTTGATCTTGCGGGCACTGCCCTTCTCTCCAGATTTATGTGTTTGTTTGTTTGTCTATCTCATCTTTTGGGTGTTTATTTCTAATGAGGTCGACCAGTTGTCTATTTATTATTTTTTTTACTACGCATCAAGCTGCGCTGCTTGTCTTTGCTCCTGTGTGCTCGCGCAATCTCGCCTTTTCCACTTATTTTTATTTTTGATTTATTTTTGATTTATTTTGTCAATTTTAAAAAAAAAATACGCATCGTGCTGTGCTGTTTGTGTTTGCTTGAGTGCATTCGCGCGTTCTCGCTTTCTGCACGTTACAATTTTTTGTTATTATTTATCTATTCCTGAGAGTTTATCTTATTTTTTATTTGTTTATTTAAATGAAGTCGACCAGTTGCCTGCCCTTCCTTCCATTATCCGTCACCGAGACAAACTGAACAAAGTTCTGAGGTCGACCTTGTAAAGATAAGGATTCAGGTCTGTCTGCTGTTTACCTTTGCTCCTGCGCGCACTGCCCTTCTCTCCACATTTATGTGTTTGTTTGTTTGTCTATCTAATCTTTTGGGTTTTTATTTCTAATGAGGTCGACCAGTTGTCTATTTATTATTTTTTTTACTACGCATCAAGCTGCGCTGCTTGTCTTTGCTCCTGTGTGCTCGCGCACTCTCGCCTTTTCCACTTATTTTTATTTTTGATTTATTTTTGATTTATTTTGTCAATTTTAAAAAAAAATACGCATCGTGCTGTGCTGTTTGTGTTTGCATGAGTGCATTCGCGCGCTCTCGCTTTCTCCACTTTACAATTTTTTTGTTATTATTTATCTATTCCTGAGAGTTTATCTTATTTTTAATTTGTTTATTTAAATGAAGTCGACCAGTTGCCTGCCCTTCCTTCCATTATCCGTCACCGAGAAAACTGAACAAAGTTCTGAGGTCGACCTTGTAAAGATAAGGATTCAGGTCTGTCTGCTGTTTACCTTTGCTCCTGCGCGCACTGCACTTCTCTCCACATTTATGTGTTTGTTTGTTTGTCTATCTAATCTTTTGGGTTTTTATTTCTAATGAGGTCGACCAGTTGTCTATTTATTATTTTTTTTACTACGCATCAAGCTGCGCTGCTTGTCTTTGCTCCTGTGTGCTCGCGCACTCTCGCCTTTTCCACTTATTTTTATTTTTGATTTATTTTTGATTTATTTTGTCAATTTAAAAAAAAATACGCATCGTGCTGTGCTGTTTGTGTTTGCTTGAGTGCAATCGCGCGCTCTCGCTTTCTCCACTTTACAATTTTTTTGTTATGATTTATCTATTCCTGAGAGTTTATCTTATTTTTTATTTGTTTATTTAAATGAAGTCGACCAGTTCCCTGCCCTGCCTTCCATTATCCGTCACCGAGACAAACTGAACAAAGTTCTGAGGTCGACCTTGTAAAGATAAGGATTCAGGTCTGTCTGCTGTTTACCTTTGCTCCTGCGCGCACTGCCCTTCTCTCCACATTTATGTGTTTGTTTGTTTGTCTATCTAATCTTTTGGGTTTTTATTTCTAATGAGGTCGACCAGTTGTCTATTTATTATTTTTTTTACTACGCATCAAGCTGCGCTGCTTGTCTTTGCTCCTGTGTGCTCGCACACTCTCGCCTTTTCCACTTATTTTTATTTTTGATTTATTTTTGATTTATTTTGTCAATTTAAAAAAAATACGCATCGTGCTGTGCTGTTTGTGTTTGCTTGAGTGCATTCGCGCGCTCTCGCTTTCTCCACTTTACAATTTTTTTGTTATTATTTATCTATTCCTGAGAGTTTATCTTATTTTTTATTTTTTATTTGTTTATTTAAATGAAGTCGACCAGTTGCCTGCCCTTCGTTCCATTATCCGTCACCGAGACAAACTGCACAAAGATCTGAGGTCGACCTTGTAAAGATGAGGATTCAGGTCTGTCTGCTGTTTACCTTTGCTCCTGCCCGCACTGCCCTTCTCTCCACATTTATGTGTTTGTTTGTCTATCTTATCTTTTGGGTTTTTATTTCTAATGAGGTCGACCAGTTGTCTATTTATTATTTTTTTTACTACGCATAGAGCTGCGCTGCTTTTCTTTGCTCCTGTGGTCTCGCGCACTCTCGCCTTTTCCACTTATTTTTATTTTTGATTTATTTTTGATTTATTTTGTCAATTTTAAAAAAAATACGCATCGTGCTGTGCTGTTTGTGTTTGCTTGAGTGCATTCGCGCGCTCTCGCTTTCTCCACTTTACAATTTTTTTGTTATTATTTATCTATTCCTGAGAGTTTATCTTATTTTTTATTTCTTTATTTAAATGAAGTCGACCAGTTGCCTGCAGTTCCTTCCATTATCCGTCACCGAGACAAACTGAACAAAGTTCTGAGGTCGACCTTGTAAAGATAAGGATTCAGGTCTGTCTGCTGTTTACCTTTGCTCCTGCGCGCACTGCCCTTCTCTCCACATTTATGTGTTTGTTTGTTTGTCTATCTAATCTTTTGGGTTTTTATTTCTAATGAGGTCGACCAGTTGTCTATTTATTATTTTTTTTACTACGCATCAAGCTGCGCTGCTTGTCTTTGCTCCTGTGTGCTCGCACACACTCGCCTTTTCCACTTATTTTTATTTTTGATTTATTTTTGATTTATTTTGTCAATTTAAAAAAAATACGCATCGTGCTGTGCTGTTTGTGTTTGCTTGAGTGCATTCGCGCGCTCTCGCTTTCTCCACTTTACAATTTTTTTGTTATGATTTATCTATTCCTGAGAGTTTATCTTATTTTTTATTTGTTTATTTAAATGAAGTCGACCAGTTCCCTGCCCTTCCTTCCATTATCCGTCACCGAGACAAACTGAACAAAGTTCTGAGGTCGACCTTGTAAAGATAAGGATTCAGGTCTGTCTGCTGTTTACCTTTGCTCCTGCGCGCACTGCCCTTCTCTCCACATTTATGTGTTTGTTTGTTTGTCTATCTATCTTTTGGGTTTTTATTTCTAATGAGGTCGACCAGTTGTCTATTTATTATTTTTTTTACTACGCATCAAGCTGCGCTGCTTGTCTTTGCTCCTGTGTGCTCGCGCACACTCGCCTTTACCACTTATTTTTATTTTTGATTTTTTTTTTATTTATTTTGTCAATTTTAAAAAAAATACGCATTGTGCTGTGCTGTTTGTGTTTGCTTGAGTGCATTCGCGCGCCCTCCGCTTTCTCCACTTTACAATTTTTTTGTTATTATTTATCTATTCCTGAGAGTTTATCTTATTTTTTATTTGTTTATTTAAATGAAGTCGACCAGTTGCCTGCCCTTCCTTCCATTATCCGTCACCGAGACAAACTGAACAAGTTCTGAGGTCGACCTTGTAAAGATAAGGATTCAGGTCTGTCTGCTGTTTACCTTTGCTCCTGCGCGCACTGCCCTTCTCTCCACATTTATGTGTTTGTTTGTTTGTCTATCTAATGTTTTGGGTTTTTATTTCTAATGAGGTCGACCAGTTGTCTATTTATTATTTTTTTTACTACGCATCAAGCTGCGCTGCTTGTCTTTGCTCCTGTGTGCTCGCGCACACTCGCCTTTTCCACTTATTTTTATTTTTGATTTATTTTTGATTTATTTTGTCAATTTAAAAAAAATACGCATCGTGCTGTGCTGTTTGTGTTTGATTGAGTGCATTCACGCGCTCTCCCTTTCTCCACTTTACAATTTTTTTGTTATGATTTATCTATTCCTGAGAGTTTATCTTATTTTTTATTTGTTTATTTAAATGAAGTGGACCAGTTCCCTGCCCTTCCTTCCATTATCCGTCACCGAGACAAACTGAACAAAGTTCTGAGGTCGACCTTGTAAAGATAAGGATTCAGGTCTGTCTGCTGTTTACCTTTGCTCCTGCGCGCACTGCCCTTCTCTCCACATTTATGTGTTTGTTTGTTTGTCTATCTAATCTTTTGGGTTTTTATTTCTAATGAGGTCGACCAGTTGTCTATTTATTATTTTTTTTACTACGCATCAAGCTGCGCTGCTTGTCTTTGATCCTGTGTGCTCGCGCACACTCGCCTTTACCACTTATTTTTATTTTTGATTTTTTTTTATTTATTTTGTCAATTTTAAAAAAAATACGCATTGTGCTGTGCTGTTTGTGTTTGCTTGAGTGCATTCGCGCGCTCTCGCTTTCTCCACTTTACAATTTTTTATGTTATGATTTATCTATTCCTGAGAGTTTATCTTATTTTTTATTTCTTTATTTAAATGAAGTCGACCAGTTGCCTGCAGTTCCTTCCATTATCCGTCACCGAGACAAACTGAACAAAGTTCTGAGGTCGACCTTGTAAAGATAAGGATTCAGGTCTGTCTGCTGTTTACCTTTGCTCCTGCGCGCACTGCCCTTCTCTCCACATTTATGTGTTTGTTTGTTTGTCTATCTAATCTTTTGGGTTTTTATTTCTAATGAGGTCGACCAGTTGTCTATTTATTATTTTTTTTACTACGCATCAAGCTGCGCTGCTTGTCTTTGCTCCTGTGTGCTCGCACACACTCGCCTTTTCCACTTATTTTTATTTTTGATTTATTTTTTATTTATTTTGTCAATTTAAAAAAAAATACGCATCGTGCTGTGCTGTTTGTGTTTGCTTGAGTGCATTCGCGCGCTCTCGCTTTCTCCACTTTACAATTTTTTTGTTATTATTTATCTATTCCTGAGAGTTTATCTTATTTTTTATTTTTTATTTGTTTATTTAAATGAAGTCGACCAGTTGCCTGCCCTTCCTTCCATTATCCGTCACCGAGACAAACTGCACAAAGATCTGAGGTCGACCTTGTAAAGATGAGGATTCAGGTCTGTCTGCTGTTTACCTTTGCTCCTGCCCGCACTGCCCTTCTCTCCACATTTATGTGTTTGTTTGTTTGTCTATCTAATCTTTTGGGTTTTTATTTCTAATGAGGTCGACCAGTTGTCTATTTATTATTTTTTTTACTACGCATCAAGCTGCGCTGCTTGTCTTTGCTCCTGTGTGCTCGCGCACTCTCGCCTTTTCCACTTATTTTTATTTTTGATTTATTTTTGATTTATTTTGTCAATTTAAAAAAAAATACGCATCGTGCTGTGCTGTTTGTGTTTGCTTGAGTGCATTCGCGCGCTCTCGCTTTCTCCACTTTACAATTTTTTGTTATTATTTATCTATTCCTGAGAGTTTATCTTATTTTTTATTTGTTTATTTAAATGAAGTCGACCAGTTGCCTGCCCTTCCTTCCATTATCCGTCACCGAGACAAACTGAACAAAGTTCTGAGGTCGACCTTGTAAAGATAAGGATTCAGGTCTGTCTGCTGTTTACCTTTGCTCCTGCGCGCACTGCCCTTCTCTCCACATTTATGTGTTTGTTTGTTTGTCTATCTAATCTTTTGGGTTTTATTTCTAATGAGGTCGACCAGTTGTCTATTTATTATTTTTTTTACTACGCATCAAGCTGCGCTGCTTGTCTTTGCTCCTGTGTGCTCGCGCACTGTCGCCTTTTCCACTTATTTTTATTTTTGATTTATTTTTGATTTATTTTGTCAATTTAAAAAAAATACGCATCGTGCTGTGCTGTTTGTGTTTGCTTGAGTGCATTCGCGTACTCTCGCTTTCTCCACTTTACAATTTTTTTGTTATTATTTATCTATTCCTGAGAGTTTATCTTATTTTTTATTTGTTTATTTAAATGAAGTCGACCAGTTGCCTGCCCTTCCTTCCATTATCCGTCACCGAGACAAACTGAACAAAGTTCTGAGGTCGACCTTGTAAAGATAAGGATTCAGGTCTGTCTGCTGTTTACCTTTGCTCCTGCGCGCACTGCCCTTCTCTCCACATTTATGTGTTTGTTTGTTTGTCTATCTAATCTTTTGGGTTTTTATTTCTAATGAGGTCGACCAGTTGTCTATTTATTATTTTTTTTACTACGCATCAAGCTGCGCTGCTTGTCTTTGCTCCTGTGTGCTCGCGCACACTCGCCTTTTCCACTTATTTTTATTTTTGATTTTTTTTTTATTTATTTTGTCAATTTAAAAAAAATACGCATTGTGCTGTGCTGTTTGTGTTTGCTTGAGTGCATTCGCGCGCTCTCGCTTTCTCCACTTTACAATTTTTTTGTTATTATTTATCTATTCCTGAGAGTTTATCTTATTTTTTATTTGTTTATTTAAATGAAGTCGACCAGTTGCCTGCCCTTCCTTCCATTATCCGTCACCGAGACAAACTGAACAAAGTTCTGAGGTCGACCTTGTAAAGATAAGGATTCAGGTCTGTCTGCTGTTTACCTTTGCTCCTGCGCGCACTGCCCTTCTCTCCACATTTATGTGTTTGTTTGTTTGTCTATCTAATCTTTTGGGTTTTTATTTCTAATGAGGTCGACCAGTTGTCTATTTATTATTTTTTTTACTACGCATAAGCTGCGCTGCTTGTCTTTGCTCCTGTGTGCTCGCGCACTCTCGCCTTTTCCACTTATTTTTATTTTTGATTTATTTTTGATTTATTTTGTCAATTTAAAAAAAAATACGCATCGTGCTGTGCTGTTTGTGTTTGCTTGAGTGCATTCGCGCGCTCTCGCTTTCTCCACTTTACAATTTTTTTGTTATTATTTATCTATTCCTGAGAGTTTATCTTATTTTTTATTTGTTTATTTAAATGAAGTCGACCAGTTGCCTGCCCTTCCTTCCATTATCCGTCACCGAGACAAACTGAACAAAGTTCTGAGGTCGACCTTGTAAAGATAAGGATTCAGGTCTGTCTGCTGTTTACCTTTGCTCCTGCGCGCACTGCCCTTCTCTCCACATTTATGTGTTTGTTTGTTTGTCTATCTAATCTTTTGGGTTTTTATTTCTAATGAGGTCGACCAGTTGTCTATTTATTATTTTTTTTACTACGCATCAAGCTGCGCTGCTTGTCTTTGCTCCTGTGTGCTCGCGCAACTCGCCTTTTCCACTTATTTTTATTTTTGATTTATTTTTGATTTATTTTGTCAATTTTAAAAAAAATACGCATCGTGCTGTGCTGTTTGTGTTTGCTTGAGTGCATTCGCGCGCTCTCGCTTTCTCCACTTTACAATTTTTTTGTTATTATTTATCTATTCCTGAGAGTTTATCTTATTTTTTATTTGTTTATTTAAATGAAGTGGACCAGTTCCCTGCCCTTCCTTCCATTATCCGTCACCGAGACAAACTGAACAAAGTTCTGAGGTCGACCTTGTAAAGATAAGGATTCAGGTCTGTCTGCTGTTTACCTTTGCTCCTGCGCGCACTGCCCTTCTCTCCACATTTAGGTATTTGTTTGTTTGTCTATCTAATCTTTTGGGTTTTTATTTCTAATGAGGTCGACCAGTTGTCTATTTATTATTTTTTTTACTACGCATCAAGCTGCGCTGCTTGTCTTTGCTCCTGTGTGCTCGCGCACACTCGCCTTTACCACTTATTTTTATTTTTGATTTTTTTTTATTTATTTTGTCAATTTTAAAAAAAATACGCATTGTGCTGTG
Organism: Perognathus longimembris pacificus; assembly: GCF_023159225.1. NCBI lineage: Eukaryota > Metazoa > Chordata > Mammalia > Rodentia > Heteromyidae > Perognathus > Perognathus longimembris. Next base: position 38,127 of record NW_025958411.1, on the reverse strand, counting down.
CTGTTTGTGTTTGCTTGAGTGCATTCGCGCGCTCTCGCTTTCTCCACTTTACAATTTTTTATGTTATGATTTATCTATTCCTGAGAGTTTATCTTATTTTTTATTTCTTTATTTAAATGAAGTCGACCAGTTGCCTGCAGTTCCTTCCATTATCCGTCACCGAGACAAACTGAACAAAGTTCTGAGGTCGACCTTGTAAAGATAAGGATTCAGGTCTGTCTGCTGTTTACCTTTGCTCCTGCGCGCACTGCCCTTCTCTCCACATTTATGTGTTTGTTTGTTTGTCTATCTAATCTTTTGGGTTTTTATTTCTAATGAGGTCGACCAGTTGTCTATTTATTATTTTTTTTACTACGCATCAAGCTGCGCTGCTTGTCTTTGCTCCTGTGTGCTCGCACACACTCGCCTTTTCCACTTATTTTTATTTTTGATTTATTTTTTATTTATTTTGTCAATTTAAAAAAAATACGCATCGTGCTGTGCTGTTTGTGTTTGCTTGAGTGCATTCGCGCGCTCTCGCTTTCTCCACTTTACAATTTTTTTGTTATTATTTATCTATTCCTGAGAGTTTATCTTATTTTTTATTTTTTATTTGTTTATTTAAATGAAGTCGACCAGTTGCCTGCCCTTCCTTCCATTATCCGTCACCGAGACAAACTGCACAAAGATCTGAGGTCGACCTTGTAAAGATGAGGATTCAGGTCTGTCTGCTGTTTACCTTTGCTCCTGCCCGCACTGCCCTTCTCTCCACATTTATGTGTTTGTTTGTCTATCTTATCTTTTGGGTTTTTATTTCTAATTAGGTCGACCAGTTGTCTATTTATTATTTTTTTTACTACGCATCAAGCTGCGCTGCTTTTCTTTGCTCCTGTGGGCTCGCGCACTCTCGCCTTTTCCACTTATTTTTATTTTTGATTTATTTTTGATTTATTTTGTCAATTTAAAAAAAATATACGCATCGTGCTGTGCTGTTTGTGTTTGCTTGAGTGCATTCGCGCGCTCTCGCTTTCTCCACTTTACAATTTTTTGTTATTATTTATCTATTCCTGAGAGTTTATCTTATTTTTTATTTGTTTATTTAAATGAAGTCGACCAGTTGCCTGCCCTTCCTTCCATTATCCGTCACCGAGACAAACTGAACAAAGTTCTGAGGTCGACCTTGTAAAGATAAGGATTCAGGTCTGTCTGCTGTTTACCTTTGCTCCTGCGCGCACTGCCCTTCTCTCCACATTTATGTGTTTGTTTGTTTGTCTATCTAATCTTTTGGGTTTTATTTCTAATGAGGTCGACCAGTTGTCTATTTATTATTTTTTTTACTACGCATCAAGCTGCGCTGCTTGTCTTTGCTCCTGTGTGCTCGCGCACTGTCGCCTTTTCCACTTATTTTTATTTTTGATTTATTTTTTGATTTATTTTGTCAATTTTAAAAAAAATACGCATCGTGCTGTGCTGTTTGTGTTTGCTTGAGTGCATTCGCGTACTCTCGCTTTCTCCACTTTACAATTTTTTTGTTATTATTTATCTATTCCTGAGAGTTTATCTTATTTTTATTTGTTTATTTAAATGAAGTCGACCAGTTGCCTGCCCTTCCTTCCATTATCCGTCACCGAGACAAACTGAACAAAGTTCTGAGGTCGACCTTGTAAAGATAAGGATTCAGGTCTGTCTGCTGTTTACCTTTGCTCCTGCGCGCACTGCCCTTCTCTCCACATTTATGTGTTTGTTTGTTTGTCTATCTAATCTTTTGGGTTTTTATTTCTAATGAGGTCGACCAGTTGTCTATTTATTATTTTTTTTACTACGCATCAAGCTGCGCTGCTTGTCTTTGCTCCTGTGTGCTCGCGCACACTCGCCTTTTCCACTTATTTTTATTTTTGATTTTTTTTGATTTATTTTGTCAATTTTAAAAAAAATACGCATCGTGCTGTGCTGTTTGTGTTTGCTTGAGTGCATTCGCGCGCTCTCGCTTTCTCCACTTTACAATTTTTTTGTTATGATTTATCTATTCCTGAGAGTTTATCTTATTTTTTATTTGTTTATTTAAATGAAGTCGACCAGTTGCCTGCCCTTCCTTCCATTATCCGTCACCGAGACAAACTGAACAAAGTTCTGAGGTCGACCTTGTAAAGATAAGGATTCAGGTCTGTCTGCTGTTTACCTTTGCTCCTGCGCGCACTGCCCTTCTCTCCACATTTATGTGTTTGTTTGTTTGTCTATCTAATCTTTTGGGTTTTTATTTCTAATGAGGTCGACCAGTTGTCTATTTATTATTTTTTTTACTACGCATCAAGCTGCGCTGCTTGTCTTTGCTCCTGTGTGCTCGCGCACTCTCGCCTTTTCCACTTATTTTTATTTTTGATTTATTTTTGATTTATTTTGTCAATTTAAAAAAAAATACGCATCGTGCTGTGCTGTTTGTGTTTGCTTGAGTGCATTCGCGCGCTCTCGCTTTCTCCACTTTACAATTTTTTTGTTATTATTTATCTATTCCTGAGAGTTTATCTTATTTTTTATTTGTTTATTTAAATGAAGTCGACCAGTTGCCTGCCCTTCCTTCCATTATCCGTCACCGAGACAAACTGAACAAAGTTCTGAGGTCGACCTTGTAAAGATAAGGATTCAGGTCTGTCTGCTGTTTACCTTTGCTCCTGCGCGCACTGCCCTTCTCTCCACATTTATGTGTTTGTTTGTTTGTCTATCTAATCTTTTGGGTTTTTATTTCTAATGAGGTCGACCAGTTGTCTATTTATTATTTTTTTTACTACGCATCAAGCTGCGCTGCTTGTCTTTGCTCCTGTGTGCTCGCGCACACTCGCCTTTTCCACTTATTTTTATTTTTGATTTATTTTTGATTTATTTTGTCAATTTAAAAAAAAATACGCATCGTGCTGTGCTGTTTGTGTTTGATTGAGTGCATTCGCGCGCTCTCGCTTTCTCCACTTTACAATTTTTTTGTTATGATTTATCTATTCCTGAGAGTTTATCTTATTTTTTATTTGTTTATTTAAATGAAGTCGACCAGTTGCCTGCCCTTCCTTCCATTATCCGTCACCGAGACAAACTGAACAAAGTTCTGAGGTCGACCTTGTAAAGATAAGGATTCAGGTCTGTCTGCTGTTTACCTTTGCTCCTGCGCGCACTGCCCTTCTCTCCACATTTATGTGTTTGTTTGTTTGTCTATCTAATCTTTTGGGTTTTTATTTCTAATGAGGTAGACCAGTTGTCTATTTATTATTTTTTTTACTACGCATCAATCTGCGCTGCTTGTCTTTGCTCCTGTGTGCTCGCACACTCTCGCCTTTTCCACTTATTTTTATTTTTGATTTATTTTTGATTTATTTTGCCAATTTAAAAAAAATACGCATCGTGCTGTGCTGTTTGTGTTTGCTTGAGTGCATTCGCGCGCTCTCGCTTTCTCCACTTTACAATTTTTTTGTTATTATTTATATATTCTTGAGAGATTATCTTATTTTTTATTTGTTTATTTAAATGAAGTCGTCCAGTTGTCTACCCTTCCTTCCATTATCCGTCACCGAGACAAACTGAACAAAGTTCTGAGGTCGACCTTGTAAAGATAAGGATTCAGGTCTGTCTGCTGTTTACGTTTGCTCCTGCCCGCACTGCCCTTCTCTCCACATTTATGTGTTTGTTTGTTTGTCTATCTAATCTTTTGGGTTTTTATTTCTAATGAGGTCGACCAGTTGTCTATTTATTATTTTTTTTACTACGCATCAAGCTGCGCTGCTTGTCTTTGCTCCTGTGTGCTCGCGCACACTCGCCTTTCCACTTATTTTTATTTTTGATTTTTTTTTGAATTATTTTGTCAACTTTAAAAAAAATACGCATCGTGCTGTGCTGTTTGTGTTTGCTTGAGTGCATTCGCGCGCTCTCGCTTTCTCCACTTTACAATTTTTTTGTTATGATTGATCTATTCCTGAGAGTTTATCTTATTTTTTATTTCTTTATTTAAATGAAGTCGACCAGTTGCCTGCAGTTCCTTCCATTATCCGTCACGGAGACAAACTGAACAAAGTTCTGAGGTCGACCTTGTAAAGATAAGGATTCAGGTCTGTCTGCTGTTTACCTTTGCTCCTGTGCGCACTGCCCTTCTCTCCACATTTATGTGTTTGTTTGTTTGTCTATCTAATCTTTTGGGTTTTTATTTCTAATGAGGTCGACCAGTTGTCTATTTATTATTTTTTTTACTACGCATCAAGCTGCGCTGCTTGTCTTTGCTCCTGTGTGCTCGCGCACTCTCGCCTTTTCCACTTATTTTTATTTTTGATTTATTTTTTATTTATTTTGTCAATTTAAAAAAAAATACGCATCGTGCTGTGCTGTTTGTGTTTGCTTGAGTGCATTCGCGCGCTCTCGCTTTCTCCACTTTACAATTTTTTGTTATTATTTATCTATTCCTGAGTGTTTATCTTATTTTTTATTTGTTTATTTAAATGAAGTCGACCAGTTGCCTGCCCTTCCTTCCATTATCCGTCACCGAGACAAACTGAACAAAGTTCTGAGGTCGACCTTGTAAAGATAAGGATTCAGGTCTGTCTGCTGTTTACCTTTGCTCCTGCGCGCACTGCCCTTCTCTCCACATTTATGTGTTTGTTTGTTTGTCTATCTAATCTTTTGGGTTTTTATTTCTAATGAGGTCGACCAGTTGTCTATTTATTATTTTTTTTACTACGCATCAAGCTGCGCTGCTTGTCTTTGCTCCTGTGTGCTCGCGCACTCTCGCCTTTTCCACTTATTTTTATTTTTGATTTATTTTTGATTTATTTTGTCAATTTTAAAAAAATACGCATCGTGCTGTGCTGTTTGTGTTTGCTTGAGTGCATTCGCGCGCTCTCGCTTTCTCCACTTTACAATTTTTTTGTTATTATTTATCTATTCCTGAGAGTTTATCTTATTTTTTATTTGTTTATTTAAATGAAGTCGACCAGTTGCCTGCCCTTCCTTCCATTATCCGTCACCGAGACAAACTGAACAAAGTTCTGAGGTCGACCTTGTAAAGATAAGGATTCAGGTCTGTCTGCTGTTTACCTTTGCTCCTGCGCGCACTGCCCTTCTCTCCACATTTATGTGTTTGTTTGTTTGTCTATCAAATCTTTTGGGTTTTTATTTCTAATGAGGTCAACCAGTTGTCTATTTATTATTTTTTTTACTACGCACCAAGCTGCGCTGCTTGTCTTTGCTCCTGTGTGCTCGCGCACTCTCGCCTTTTCCACTTATTTTTATTTTTGATTTATTTTTGATTTATTTTGTCAATTTAAAAAAAAATACGCATCGTGCTGTGCTGTTTGTGTTTGCTTGAGTGCATTCGCGCGCTCTCGCTTTCTCCACTTTACAATTTTTTTGTTATTATTTATCTATTCCTGAGAGTTTATCTTATTTTTTATTTGTTTATTTAAATGAAGTCGACCAGTTGCCTGCCCTTCCTTCCATTATCCGTCACCGAGATAAACTGAACAAAGTTCTGAGGTCCACCTTGTAAAGATAAGGAATCAGGTCTGTCTGCTGTTTACCTTTGCTCCTGCGCACACTGCCCTTCTCTCCACATTTATGTGTTTGTTTGTTTGTCTATCTCATCTTTTGGGTGTTTATTTCTAATGAGGTCGACCAGTTGTCTATTTATTATTTTTTTTACTACGCATCAAGCTGCGCTGCTTGTCTTTGCTCCTGTGTGCTCGCGCACTCTCGCCTTTTCCACTTATTTTTATTTTTGATTTATTTTTGATTTATTTTGTCAATTTAAAAAAAAATACGCATCGTGCTGTGCTGTTTGTGTTTGCTTGAGTGCATTCGCGCGTTCTCGCTTTCTGCACGTTACAATTTTTTGTTATTATTTATCTATTCCTGAGAGTTTATCTTATTTTTTATTTGTTTATTTAAATGAAGTCGACCAGTTGCCTGCCCTTCCTTCCATTATCCGTCACCGAGACAAACTGAACAAAGTTCTGAGGTCGACCTTGTAAAGATAAGGATTCAGGTCTGTCTGCTGTTTACCTTTGCTCCTGCGCGCACTGCCCTTCTCTCCACATTTATGTGTTTGTTTGTTTGTCTATCTCATCTTTTGGGTTTTTATTTCTAATGAGGTCGACCAGTTGTCTATTTATTATTTTTTTTACTACGCATCAAGCTGCGCTGCTTGTCTTTGCTCCTGTGTGCTCGCGCACTCTCGCCTTTTCCACTTATTTTTATTTTTGATTTATTTTTGATTTATTTTGTCAATTTTAAAAAAAAATACGCATCGTGCTGTGCTGTTTGTGTTTGCTTGAGTGCATTCGCGCGTTCTCGCTTTCTCCACTTTACAATTTTTTTGTTATTATTTATCTATTCCTGAGAGTTTATCTTATTTTTTATTTGTTTATTTAAATGAAGTCGACCAGTTGCCTGCCCTTCCTTCCATTATCCGTCACCGAGACAAACTGAACAAAGTTCTGAGGTCGACCTTGTAAAGATAAGGATTCAGGTCTGTCTGCTGTTTACCTTTGCTCCTGCGCGCACTGCCCTTCTCTCCACATTTATGTGTTTGTTTGTTTGTCTATCAAATCTTTTGGGTTTTTATTTCTAATGAGGTCGACCAGTTGTCTATTTATTATTTTTTTTACTACGCATCAAGCTGCGCTGCTTGTCTTTGCTCCTGTGTGCTCGCGCACTCTCGCCTTTTCCACTTATTTTTATTTTTGATTTATTTTTGATTCATTTTGTCAATTTTAAAAAAAAATACGCATCGTGCTGTGCTGTTTGTGTTTGCTTGAGTGCATTCGCGCGCTCTCGCTTTCTCCACTTTACAATTTTTTTGTTATTATTTATCTATTCCTGAGAGTTTATCTTATTTTTTATTTGTTTATTTAAATGAAGTCGACCAGTTGCCTGCCCTGCCTTCCATTATCCGTCACCGAGACAAACTGAACAAAGTTCTGAGGTCGACCTTGTAAAGATAAGGATTCAGGTCTGTCTGCTGTTTACCTTTGCTCCTGCGCGCACTGCCCTTCTCTCCACATTTATGTGTTTGTTTGTTTGTCTATCTAATCTTTTGGGTTTTTATTTCTAATGAGGTCGACCAGTTGTCTATTTATTATTTTTTTTACTACGCATCAAGCTGCGCTGCTTGTCTTTGCTCCTGTGTGCTCGCGCACTCTCGCCTTTTCCACTTATTTTTATTTTTGATTTATTTTTGATTTATTTTGTCAATTTAAAAAAAATACGCATCGTGCTGTGCTGTTTGTGTTTGCTTGAGTGCATTCGCGCGCTCTCGCTTTCTCCACTTTACAATTTTTTTGTTATTATTTATCTATTCCTGAGAGTTTATCTTATTTTTTATTTGTTTATTTAAATGAAGTCGACCAGTTGCCTGCCCTTCCTTCCATTATCCGTCACCGAGACAAACTGAACAAAGTTCTGAGGTCGACCTTGTAAAGATAAGGATTCAGGTCTGTCTGCTGTTTACCTTTGCTCCTGCGCGCACTGCCCTTCTCTCCACATTTATGTGTTTGTTTGTTTGTCTATCTAATGTTTTGGGTTTTTATTTCTAATGAGGTCGACCAGTTGTCTATTTATTATTTTTTTTACTACGCATCAAGCTGCGCTGCTTGTCTTTGCTCCTGTGTGCTCGCGCACACTCGCCTTTTCCACTTATTTTTATTTTTGATTTATTTTTGATTTATTTTGTCAATTTAAAAAAAAATACGCATCGTGCTGTGCTGTTTGTGTTTGCTTGAGTGCATTCGCGCGCTCTCGCTTTCTCCACTTTACAATTTTTTTGTTATTATTTATCTATTCCTGAGAGTTTATCTTATTTTTTATTTGTTTATTTAAATGAAGTCGACCAGTTGCCTGCCCTTCCTTCCATTATCCGTCACCGAGACAAACTGAACAAAGTTCTGAGGTCGACCTTGTAAAGATAAGGATTCAGGTCTGTCTGCTGTTTACCTTTGCTCCTGCGCGCACTGCCCTTCTCTCCACATTTATGTGTTTGTTTGTTTGTCTATCTAATCTTTTGGGTTTTTATTTCTAATGAGGTCGACCAGTTGTCTATTTATTATTTTTTTTACTACGCATCAAGCTGCGCTGCTTGTCTTTGCTCCTGTGTGCTCGCACACTCTCGCCTTTTCCACTTATTTTTATTTTTGATTTATTTTTGATTTATTTTGTCAATTTAAAAAAAAATACGCATCGTGCTGTGCTGTTTGTGTTTGCTTGAGTGCATTCGCGCGCTCTCGCTTTCTCCACTTTACAATTTTTTTGTTATTATTTATCTATTCCTGAGAGTTTATCTTATTTTTTATTTGTTTATTTAAATGAAGTCGACCAGTTGCCTGCCCTTCCTTCCATTATCCGTCACCGAGACAAACTGAACAAAGTTCTGAGGTCGACCTTGTAAAGATAAGGATTCAGGTCTGTCTGCTGTTTACCTTTGCTCCTTCCCGCACTGCCCTTCTCTCCACATTTATGTGTTTGTTTGTTTGTCTATCTAATCTTTTGGGTTTTTATTTCTAATGAGGTCGACCAGTTGTCTATTTATTATTTTTTTTACTACGCATCAAGCTGCGCTGCTTGTCTTTGCTCCTGTGTGCTCGCACACTCTCGCCTTTTCCACTTATTTTTATTTTTGATTTATTTTTGATTTATTTTGTCAATTTTAAAAAAAATACGCATCGTGCTGTGCTGTTTGTGTTTGCTTGAGTGCATTCGCGCGCTCTCGCTTTCTCCACTTTACAATTTTTTTGTTATTATTTATCTATTCTGAGAGTTTATCTTATTTTTTATTTGTTTATTTAAATGAATCGTCCAGTTGTCTGCCCTTCCTTCCATTATCCGTCACCGAGACAAACTGAACAAAGTTCTGAGGTCGACCTTGTAAAGATAAGGATTCAGGTCTGTCTGCTGTTTACCTTTGCTCCTTGCGCGCACTGCCCTTCTCTCCACATTTATGTGTTTGTTTGTTTGTCTATCTAATCTTTTGGGTTTTTATTTCTAATGAGGTCGACCAGTTGTCTATTTATTATTTTTTTTACTACGCATCAAGCTGCGCTGCTTGTCTTTGCTCCTGTGTGCTCGCGCACTCTCGCCTTTTCCACTTATTTTTATTTTTGATTTATTTTTGATTTATTTTGTCAATTTTAAAAAAAATACGCATCGTGCTGTGCTGTTTGTGTTTGCTTGAGTGCATTCGCGCGCTCTCGCTTTCTCCACTTTACAATTTTTTTGTTATTATTTATCTATTCCTGAGAGTTTATCTTATTTTTTATTTGTTTATTTAAATGAAGTCGACCAGTTGCCTGCCCTTCCTTCCATTATCCGTCCCCGAGACAAACTGAACAAAGTTCTGAGGTCGACCTTGTAAAGATAAGGAATCAGGTCTGTCTGCTGTTTACCTTTGATCTTGCGCGCACTGCCCTTCTCTCCACATTTATGTGTTTGTTTGTCTATCTCATCTTTTGGGTTTTTATTTCTAATGAGGTCGACCAGTTGTCTATTTATTATTTTTTTTACTACGCATCAAGCTGCGCTGCTTGTCTTTGCTCCTGTGTGCTCGCGCACTCTCGCCTTTTCCACTTATTTTTATTTTTGATTTATTTTTGATTTATTTTGTCAATTTAAAAAAATACGCATCGTGCTGTGCTGTTTGTGTTTGCTTGAGTGCATTCGCGCGCTCTCGCTTTCTCCACTTTACAATTTTTTTGTTATTATTTATCTATTCCTGAGAGTTTATCTTATTTTTTATTTGTTTATTTAAATGAAGTCGACCAGTTGCCTGCCCTTCCTTCCATTATCCGTCACCGAGACAAACTGAACAAAGTTCTGAGGTCGACCTTTTAAAGATAAGGAATCAGGTCTGTCTGCTGTTTACCTTTGCTCCTGCGCACACTGCCCTTCTCTCCACATTTATGTGTTTGTTTGTTTGTCTATCTAATCTTTTGGGTTTTTATTTCTAATGAGGTCGACCAGTTGTCTATTTATTTTTTTTTCACTACGCATCAAGCTGCGCTGCTTGTCTTTGCTCCTGTGTGCTCGCGCACTCTCGCCTTTTCCAATTATTTTTATTTTTGATTTATTTTTGATTCATTTTGTCAATTTTAAAAAAAAATACGCATCGTGCTGTACTGTTTGTGTTTGCTTGAGTGCATTCGCGCGCTCTCGCTTTCTCCACTTTACAATTTTTTTGTTATTATTTATCTATTCCTGAGAGTTTATCTTATTTTTTATTTGTTTATTTAAATGAAGGCGACCAGTTGCCTGCCCTTCCTTCCATTATCCGTCACCGAGACAAACTGAACAAAGTTCTGAGGTCGACCTTGTAAAGATAAGGATTCAGGTCTGTCTGCTGTTTACCTTTGCTCCTGCGCGCACTGCCCTTCTCTCCACATTTATGTGTTTGTTTGTTTGTCTATCTAATCTTTTGGGTTTTTATTTCTAATGAGGTCGACCAGTTGTCTATTTATTATTTTTTTTACTACGCATCAAGCTGCGCTGCTTGTCTTTGCTCCTGTGTGCTCGCGCACTCTCGCCTTTTCCACTTATTTTTATTTTTGATTTATTTTTGATTTATTTTGTCAATTTAAAAAAAAATACGCATCGTGCTGTGCTGTTTGTGTTTGCTTGAGTGCATTCGCGCGCTCTCGCTTTCTCCACTTTACAATTTTTTTGTTATTATTTATCTATTCCTGAGAGTTTATCTTATTTTTTATTTGTTTATTTAAATGAAGTCGACCAGTTGCCTGCCCTTCCTTCCATTATCCGTCACCGAGACAAACTGACCAAAGTTCTGAGGTCGACCTTGTAAAGATAAGGATTCAGGTCTGTCTGCTGTTTACCTTTGCTCCTGCGCGCACTGCCCTTCTCTCCACATTTATGTGTTTGTTTGTTTGTCTATCAAAACTTTTGGGTTTTTATTTCTAATGAGGTCGACCAGTTGTCTATTTATTATTTTTTTTACTACGTATCAAGCTGCGCTGCTTGTCTTTGCTCCTGTGTGCTCGCGCTCTCTCGCCTTTTCCACTTATTTTTACTTTTGATTTATTTTTGATTTATTTTGTCAATTTTTAAAAAAATACGCATCGTGCTGTGCTGTTTGTGTTTGCTTGAGTGCATTCGCGCGCTCTCGCTTTCTCCACTTTACAATTTTTTTGTTATTATTTATCTATTCCTGAGAGTTTATCTTATTTTTTATTTGTTTATTTAAATGAAGTCGACCAGTTGCCTGCCCTTCCTTCCATTATCCGTCACCGAGACAAACTGAACAAATTTCTGAGGTCGACCTTGTAAAGATAAGGATTCAGGTCTGTCTGCTGTTTACCTTTGCTCCTGCGCGCACTGCCCTTCTCTCCACATTTATGTGTTTGTTTGTTTGTCTATCTAATCTTTTGGGTTTTTATTTCTAATGAGGTCGACCAGTTGTCTATTTATTATTTTTTTTACTACGCATCAAGCTGCGCTGCTTGTATTTGCTCCTGTGTGCTCGCACACTCTCGCCTTTTCCACTTATTTTAATTTTTGATTTATTTTTGATTTATTTTGTCAATTTAAAAGAAAATACGCATCGTGCTGTGCTGTTTGTGTTTGCTTGAGTGCATTCGCGCTCTCGCTTTCTCCACTTTACAATTTTTTTTCTTATTATTTATATATTCTTGAGAGTTTATCTTATTTTTTATTTGTTTATTTAAATGAAGTCGTCCAGTTGTCTGCCCTTCCTTCCATTATCCGTCACCGAGACAAACTGAACAAAGTTCTGAGGTCGACCTTGTAAAGATAAGGATTCAGGTCTGTCTCCTGTTTACCTTTGCTCCTGCGCGCACTGCCCTTCTCTCCACATTTATGTGTTTGTTTGTTTGTCTATCTAATCTTTTGGGTTTTTATTTCTAATGAGGTCGACCAGTTGTCTATTTATTATTTTTTTTACTACGCATCAAGCTGCGCTGCTTCTCTTTGCTCCTGTGTGCTCGCGCACTCTCGCCTTTTCCACTTATTTTTATTTTTGATTTATTTTTGATTTATTTTGTCAATTTAAAAAAAAATGCGCATCGTGCTGTGCTGTTTGTGTTTGCTTGAGTGCATTCGCGCGCTCTCGCTTTCTCCACTTTACAATTTTTTTGTTATTATTTATCTATTCCTGAGAGTTTATCTTATTTTTTATTTGTTTATTTAAATGAAGTCGACCAGTTGCCTGCCCTTCCTTCCATTATCCGTCACCGAGACAAACTGAACCAAGTTCTGAGGTCGACCTTGTAAAGATAAGGATTCAGGTCTGTCTGCTGTTTACCTTTGCTCCTGCGCGCACTGCCCTTCTCTCCACATTTATGTGTTTGTTTGTTTGTCTATCTAATCTTTTGGGTTTTTATTTCTAATGAGGTCGACCAGTTGTCTATTTATTATTTTTTTTACTACGCATCAAGCTGCGCTGCTTGTCTTTGCTCCTGTGTGCTCGCACACTCTCGCCTTTTCCACTTATTTTTATTTTTGATTTATTTTTGATTTATTTTGTCAATTTAAAAAAAATACGCATCGTGCTGTGCTGTTTGTGTTTGCTTGAGTGCATTCGCGCGCTCTCGCTTTCTCCACTTTACAATTTTTTTGTTATTATTTATATATTCTTGAGTGTTTATCTTATTTTTTATTTGTTTATTTAAATGAAGTCGTCCAGTTTTCTGCCCTTCCTTCCATTATCCGTCACCGAGACAAACTCAACAAAGTTCTGAGGTCGACCTTGTAAAGGTAAGGAATCAGGTCTGTCTGCAGTTTACCTTTGCTCCTGCGCGCACTGCCCTTCTCTCCACATTTATGTGTTTGTTTGTTTGTCTATCTAATCTTTTGAGTTTTTATTTCTAATGAGGTCGACCAGTTGTCTATTTATTATTTTTTTTACTACGCATCAAGCTGCGCTGCTTGTCTTTGCTCCTGTGTGCTCGCGCACTCTCGCCTTTTCCACTTATTTTTATTTTTGATTTATTTTTGATTTATTTTGTCAATTTTAAAAAAAACGCATCGTGCTGTGCTGTTTGTGTTTGCTTGAGAGCATTCGCGCGCTCTCGCTTTCTCCACTTTACAATGTTTTTGTTATTATTTATCTATTCCTGAGAGTTTATCTTATTTTTTATTTGTTTATTTAAATGAAGTCGACCAGTTGCCTGCCCTTCCTTCCATTATCCGTCATCGAGACAAACTGAACAAAGTTCTGAGGTCGACCTTGTAAAGATAAGGATTCAGGTCTGTCTGCTGTTTACCTTTGCTCCTGCGCGCACTGCCCTTCTCTCCACATTTATGTGTTTGTTTGTTTGTCTATCTAATCTTTTGGGTTTTTATTTCTAATGAGGTCGACCAGTTGTCTATTTATTATTTTTTTACTACGCATCAAGCTGCGCTGCTTGTCTTTGATCCTGTGTGCTCGCGCACTCTCGCCTTTTCCACTTATTTTTATTTTTGATTTATTTTTAATTTATTTTGTCAATTTAAAAAAAAATACGCATCGTGCTGTGCTGTTTGTGTTTGCTTGAGTGCATTCGCGCGCTCTCGCTTTCTCCACTTTACAATTTTTTTGTTATGATTTATCTATTCCTGAGAGTTTATCTTATTTTTTATTTGTTTATTTAAATGAAGTCGACCAGTTGCCTGCCCTTCCTTCCATTATCCGTCACCGAGACAAACTGATCAAAGTTCTGAGGTCGACCTTGTAAAGATAAGGATTCAGGTCTGTCTGCTGTTTACCTTTGCTCCTGCGCGCACTGCCCTTCTCTCCACATTTATGTGTTTGTTTGTTTGTCTATCTAATCTTTTGGGTTTTTATTTCTAATGAGGTCGACCAGTTGTCTATTTATTATTTTTTTTACTACGCATCAAGCTGGGCTGCTTGTCCTTGCTCCTGTATGCTCGCGCACACTCGCCTTTTCCAGGTATTTTTATTTTTGATTTTTTTTCATTTATTTTGTCAATTTTAAAAAAAATACGCATCGTGCTGTGCTGTTTGTGTTTGCTTGAGTGCATTCGCGCGCTCTCGCTTTCTCCACTTTACAATTTTTTTGTTATGATTTATCTATTCTTGAGAGTTTATCTTATTTTTAATTTGTTTATTTAAATGAAGTCGACCAGTTGCCTGCCCTTCCTTCCATTATCCGTCACCGAGACAAACTGAACAAAGTTCTGAGGTCGACCTTGTAAAGATAAGGATTCAGGTCTGTCTGCTGTTTACCTTTGCTCCTGCGCGCACTGCCCTTCTCTCCACATTTATGTGTTTGTTTGTTTGTCTATCAAAACTTTTGGGTTTTTATTTCTAATGAGGTCGACCAGTTGTCTATTTATTATTTTTTTTACTACGTATCAAGCTGCGCTGCTTGTCTTTGCTCCTGTGTGCTCGCGCTCTCTCGCCTTTTCCACTTATTTTTACTTTTGATTTATTTTTGATTTATTTTGTCAATTTTTAAAAAAATACGCATCGTGCTGTGCTGTTTGTGTTTGCTTGAGTGCATTCGCGCGCTCTCGCTTTCTCCACTTTACAATTTTTTTGTTATTATTTATATATTCTTGAGTGTTTATCTTATTTTTTATTTGTTTATTTAAATGAAGTCGTCCAGTTTTCTGCCCTTCCTTCCATTTTCCGTCACCGAGACAAACTCAACAAAGTTCTGAGGTCGACCTTGTAAAGATAAGGAATCAGGTCTGTCTGCAGTTTACCTTTGCTCCTGCGCGCACTGCCCTTCTCTCCACATTTATGTGTTTCTTTGTTTGTCTATCTAATCTTTTGGGTTTTTATTTCTAATGAGGTCGACCAGTTGTCTATTTATTATTTTTTTTACTACGCATCAAGCTGCGCTGCTTGTCTTTGCTCCTGTGTGCTCGCGCACTCTCGCCTTTTCCACTTATTTTTATTTTTGATTTATTTTTGATTTATTTTGTCAATTTTAAAAAAAACGCATCGTGCTGTGCTGTTTGTGTTTGCTTGAGTGCATTCGCGCGCTCTCGCTTTCTCCACTTTACAAAGTTTTTGTTATTATTTATCTATTCCTGAGAGTTTATCTTATTTTTTATTTGTTTATTTAAATGAAGTCGACCAGTTGCCTGCCCTTCCTTCCATTATCCGTCACCGAGACAAACTGAACAAATTTCTGAGGTCGACCTTGTAAAGATAAGGATTCAGGTCTGTCTGCTGTTTACCTTTGCTCCTGCGCGCACTGCCCTTCTCTCCACATTTATGTGTTTGTTTGTTTGTCTATCTAATCTTTTGGGTTTTTATTTCTAATGAGGTCGACCAGTTGTCAATTTATTATTTTTTTTACTACGCATCAAGCTGCGCTGCTTGTATTTGCTCCTGTGTACTCGCACACTCTCGCCTTTTCCACTTATTTTAATTTTTGATTTATTTTTGATTTATTTTGTCAATTTAAAAGAAAATACGCATCGTGCTGTGCTGTTTGTGTTTGCTTGAGTGCATTCGCGCGCTCTCGCTTTCTCCACTTTACAATTTTTTTTCTTATTATTTATATATTCTTGAGAGTTTATCTTATTTTTTATTTGTTTATTTAAATGAAGTCGTCCAGTTGTCTGCCCTTCCTTCCATTATCCGTCACCGAGACAAACTGAACAAAGTTCTGAGGTCGACCTTGTAAAGATAAGGATTCAGGTCTGTCTCCTGTTTACCTTTGCTCCTGCGCGCACTGCCCTTCTCTCCACATTTATGTGTTTGTTTGTTTGTCTATCTAATCTTTTGGGTTTTTATTTCTAATGAGGTCGACCAGTTGTCTATTTATTATTTTTTTTACTACGCATCAAGCTGCGCTGCTTGTCTTTGCTCCTGTGTGCTCGCACACTCTCGCCTTTTCCACTTATTTTTATTTTTGATTTATTTTTGATTTATTTTGTCAATTTAAAAAAAAATACGCATCGTGCTGTGCTGTTTGTGTTTGCTTGAGTGCATTCGCGCGCTCTCGCTTTCTCCACTTTACAATTTTTTTGTTATTATTTATATATTCTTGAGTGTTTATCTTATTTTTTATTTGTTTATTTAAATGAAATCGTCCAGTTGTCTGCCCTTCCTTCCATTATCCGTCACCGAGACAAACTGAACAAAGTTCTGAGGTCGACCTTGTAAAGATAAGGATTCAGGTCTGTCTGCTGTTTACCTTTGCTCCTTCCCGCACTGCCCTTCTCTCCACATTTATGTGTTTGTTTGTTTGTCTATCTAATCGTTTGGGTTTTTATTTCTAATGAGGTCGACCAGTTGTCTATTTATTATTTTTTTTACTACGCATCAAGCTGCGCTGCTTGTCTTTGCTCCTGTGTGCTCGCGCACTCTCGCCTTTTCCACTTATTTTTATTTTTGATTTATTTTTGATTTATTTTGTCAATTTTAAAAAAAATGCGCATCGTGCTGTGCTGTTTGTGTTTGCTTGAGTGCATTCGCGCGCTCTCGCTTTCTCCACTTTACAATTTTTTTGTTATTATTTATCTATTCCTGAGAGTTTATCTTATTTTTTATTTGTTTATTTAAATGAAGTCGACCAGTTGCCTGCCCTTCCTTCCATTATCCGTCCCCGAGACAAACTGAACAAAGTTCTGAGGTCGACCTTGTAAAGATAAGGAATCAGGTCTGTCTGCTGTTTACCTTTGATCTTGCGCGCACTGCCCTTCTCTCCACATTTATGTGTTTGTTTGTCTATCTCATCTTTTGGGTTTTTATTTCTAATGAGGTCGACCAGTTGTCTATTTATTATTTTTTTTACTACGCATCAAGCTGCGCTGCTTGTCTTTGCTCCTGTGTGCTCACGCACTCTCGCCTTTTCCACTTATTTTTATTTTTGATTTATTTTTGATTTATTTTGTCAATTTAAAAAAATACGCATCGTGCTGTGCTGTTTGTGTTTGCTTGAGTGCATTCGCGCGCTCTCGCTTTCTCCACTTTACAATTTTTTTGTTATTATTTATCTATTCCTGAGAGTTTATCTTATTTTTTATTTGTTTATTTAAATGAAGTCGACCAGTTGCCTGCCCTTCCTTCCATTATCCGTCACCGAGACAAACTGAACAAAGTTCTGAGGTCGACCTTTTAAAGATAAGGAATCAGGTCTGTCTGCTGTTTACCTTTGCTCCTGCGCACACTGCCCTTCTCTCCACATTTATGTATGTGTTTGTTTGTCTATCTAATCTTTTGGGTTTTTATTTCTAATGAGGTCGACCAGTTGTCTATTTATTTTTTTTTCACTACGCATCAAGCTGCGCTGCTTGTCTTTGCTCCTGTGTGCTCGCGCACTCTCGCCTTTTCCAATTATTTTTATTTTTGATTTATTTTTGATTCATTTTGTCAATTTTAAAAAAAAATACGCATCGTGCTGTACTGTTTGTGTTTGCTTGAGTGCATTCGCGCGCTCTCGCTTTCTCCACTTTACAATTTTTTTGTTATTATTTATCTATTCCTGAGAGTTTATCTTATTTTTTATTTGTTTATTTAAATGAAGTCGACCAGTTGCCTGCCCTTCCTTCCATTATCCGTCACCGAGACAAACTGAACAAAGTTCTGAGGTCGACCTTGTAAAGATAAGGATTCAGGTCTGTCTGCTGTTTACCTTTGCTCCTGCGCGCACTGCCCTTCTCTCCACATTTATGTGTTTGTTTGTTTGTCTATCTAATCTTTTGGGTTTTTATTTCTAATGAGGTCGACCAGTTGTCTATTTATTATTTTTTTTACTACGCATCAAGCTGCGCTGCTTGTCTTTGCTCCTGTGTGCTCGCGCACTCTCGCCTTTTCCACTTATTTTCATTTTTGATTTATTTTTGACTTATTTTGTCAATTTTAAAAAAAATACGCATCGTGCTGTGCTGTTTGTGTTTGCTTGAGTGCATTCGCGCGCTCTCGCTTTCTCCACTTTACAATTTTTTTGTTATTATTTATCTATTCCTGAGAGTTTATCTTATTTTTAATTTGTTTATTTAAATGAAGTCGACCAGTTGCCTGCCCTTCCTTCCATTATCCGTCACCGAGAAAAACTGAACAAAGTTCTGAGGTCGACCTTGTAAAGATAAGGATTCAGGTCTGTCTGCTGTTTACCTTTGCTCCTGCGCGCACTGCACTTCTCTCCACATTTATGTGTTTGTTTGTTTGTCTATCTAATGTTTTGGGTTTTTATTTCTAATGAGGTCGACCAGTTGTCTATTTATTATTTTTTTTACTACGCATCAAGCTGCGCTGCTTGTCTTTGCTCCTGTGTGCTCGCGCACTCTCGCCTTTTCCACTTATTTTTATTTTTGATTTATTTTTGATTTATTTTGTCAATTTAAAAAAAAATACGCATCGTGCTGTGCTGTTTGTGTTTGCTTGAGTGCATTCGCGCGCTCTCGCTTTCTCCACTTTACAATTTTTTTGTTATTATTTATCTATTCCTGAGAGTTTATCTTATTGTTTATTTGTTTATTTAAATGAAGTCGACCAGTTGCCTGCCCTTCCTTCCATTATCCGTCACCGAGACAACGGAACAAAGTTCTGAGGTCGACCTTGTAAAGATAAGGATTCAGGTCTGTCTGCTGTTTACCTTTGCTCCTGCGCGCACTGCCCTTCTCTCCACATTTATGTGTTTGTTTGTTTGTCTATCTAATCTTTTGGGTTTTTATTTCTAATGAGGTCGACCAGTTGTCTATTTATTATTTTTTTTACTACGCATCAAGCTGCGCTGCTTGTCTTTGCTCCTGTGTGCTCGCGCACTCTCGCCTTTTCCACTTATTTTTATTTTTGATTTATTTTGTCAATTTTAAAAAAAAATACGCATCGTGCTGTGCTCTTTGTGTTTGCTTGAGTGCATTCGCGCGCTCTCGCTTTCTCCACTTTACAATTTTTTTGTTATTATTTATCTATTCCTGAGAGTTTATCTTATTTTTTATTTGTTTATTTAAATGAAGTCGACCAGTTGCCTGCCCTTCCTTCCATTATCCGTCACCGAGACAAACTGAACAAAGTTCTGAGGTCGACCTTGTAAAGATAAGGATTCAGGTCTGTCTGCTGTTTACCTTTGCTCCTGCGCGCACTGCCCTTCTCTCCACATTTATGTGTTTGTTTGTTTGTCTATCTAATCTTTTGGGTTTTTATTTCTAATGAGGTCGACCAGTTGTCTATTTATTATTTTTTTTACTACGCATCAAGCTGCGCTGCTTGTCTTTGCTCCTGTGTGCTCGCGCACTCTCGCCTTTTCCACTTATTTTTATTTTTGATTTATTTTTGATTTATTTTGTCAATTTTAAAAAAATACGCATCGTGCTGTGCTGTTTGTGTTTGCTTGAGTGCATTCGCGCGCTCTCGCTTTCTCCACTTTACAATTTTTTTGTTATTATTTATCTATTCCTGAGAGTTTATCTTATTTTTTATTTGTTTATTTAAATGAAGTCGACCAGTTGCCTGCCGTTCCTTCCATTATCCGTCACCAAGACAAACTGAACAAAGTTCTGAGGTCGACCTTGTAAGGATAAGGATTCAGGTCTGTCTGCTGTTTACCATTGCTCCTGCGCGCACTGCCCTTCTCTCCACATTTATGTGTTTGTTTCTTTGTCTATCTAATCTTTTGGGTTTTTATTTCTAATGAGGTCGACCAGTTGTCTATTTATTATTTTTTTTACTACGCATCAAGCTGCGCTGCTTGTCTTTGCTCCTGTGTGCTCGCGCACTCTCGCCTTTTCCACTTATTTTTATTTTTGATTTATTTTGATTTATTTTGTCAATTTAAAAAAAAAATACGCATCGTGCTGTGCTGTTTGTGTTTGCTTGAGTGCATTCGCGCGCTCTCGCTTTCTCCACTTTACAATTTTTTTGTTATTATTTATCTATTCCTGAGAGTTTATCTTATTTTTTATTTGTTTATTTAAATGAAGTCGACCAGTTGCCTGACCTTCCTTCCATTATCCGTCACCGAGACAAACTGAACAAAGTTCTGAGGTCGACCTTGTAAAGATAAGGAATCAGGTCTGTGTGCTGTTTACCTTTGCTCTTGCGCGCACTGCCCTTCTCTCCACATTTATGTGTTTGTTTGTTTGTCTATCTCATATTTTGGGTTTTTATTTCTAATGAGGTCGACCAGTTGTCTATTTATTATTTTTTTTACTAAGCATCAAGCTGCGCTGCTTGTCTTTGCTCCTGTATGCTCGCGCACTCTCGCCTTTTCCACTTATTTTTATTTTTGATTTATTTTTGATTTATTTTGTCAATTTTAAAAAAAAAATACGCATCGTGCTGTGCTGTTTGTGTTTGCTTGAGTGCATTCGCGCGTTCTCGCTTTCTGCACGTTACAATTTTTTTGTTATTATTTATCTATTCCTGAGAGTTTATCTTTTTTTTATTTGTTTATTTAAATGAAGTCGACCAGTTGCCTGCCCTTCCTTCCATTATCCGTCACCGAGACAAACTGAACAAAGTTCTGAGGTCGACCTTGTAAAGATAAGGATTCAGGTCTGTCTGCTGTTTACCTTTGCTCCTGCGCGCACTGCCCTTCTCTCCACATTTATGTGTTTGTTTGTTTGTCTATCTAATCTTTTGGGTTTTTATTTCTAATGAGCTCGACCAGTTGTCTATTTATTATTTTTTTACTACGCATCAAGCTGCGCTGCTTGTCTTTGATCCTGTGTGCTCGCGCACTCTCGCCTTTTCCACTTATTTTTATTTTTGATTTATTTTTGATTTATTTTGTCTATTTAAAAAAAATACGCATCGTGCTGTGCTGTTTGTGTTTGCTTGAGTGCATTCGCGCGCTCTCGCTTTCTCCACTTTACAATTTTTTTGTTATGATTTATCTATTCCTGAGAGTTTATCTTATTTTTTATTTGTTTATTTAAATGAAGTCGACCAGTTGCCTGCCCTTCCTTCCATTATCCGTCACCGAGACAAACTGAACAAAGTTCTGAGGTCGACCTTGTAAAGATAAGGATTCAGGTCTGTCTGCTGTTTACCTTTGCTCCTGCGCGCACTGCCCTTCTCTCCACATTTATGTGTTTGTTTGTTTGTCTATCTAATCTTTTGAGTTTTTATTTCTAATGAGGTCGACCAGTTGTCTATTTATTATTTTTTTTACTACGCATCAAGCTGCGCTGCTTGTCTTTGCTCCTGTGTGCTCGCGCACTCTCGCCTTTTCCACTTATTTTTATTTTTGATTTATTTTTGATTTATTTTGTCAATTTTAAAAAAAATACGCATCGTGCTGTGCTGTTTGTGTTTGCTTGAGTGCATTCGCGCGCTCTCGCTTTCTCCACTTTACAATTTTTTTGTTATTATTTATCTATTCCTGAGAGTTTATCTTATTTTTTATTTGTTTATTTAAATGAAGTCGACCAGTTGCCTGCCGTTCCTTCCATTATCCGTCACCAAGACAAACTGAACAAAGTTCTGAGGTCGACCTTGTAAGGATAAGGATTGATGTCTGTCTGCTGTTTACCTTTGCTCCTGCGCGCACTGCCCTTCTCTCCACATTTATGTGTTTGTTTGTTTGTCTATCTCATCTTTTGGGTTTTTATTTCTAATGAGGTCGACCAGTTGTCTATTTATTATTTTTTTTACTACGCATCAAGCTGCGCTGCTTGTCTTTGCTCCTGTGTGCTCGCGCACTCTCGCCTTTTCCACTTATTTTTATTTTTGATTTATTTTTGATTTATTTTGTCAATTTTAAAAAAAAAATACGCATCGTGCTGTGCTGTTTGTGTTTGCTTGAGTGCATTCGCGCGTTCTCGCTTTCTGCACGTTACAATTTTTTTGTTATTATTTATCTATTCCTGAGAGTTTATCTTATTTTTTATTTGTTTATTTAAATGAAGTCGACCAGTTGCCTGCCCTTCCTTCCATTATCCGTCACCGAGACAAACTGAACAAAGTTCTGAGGTCGACCTTGTAAAGATAAGGATTCAGGTCTGTGTGCTGTTTACCTTTGCTCCTGGGCGCACTGCCCTTCTCTCCACATTTATGTGTTTGTTTGTTTGTCTATCTAATCTTTTGGGTTTTTATTTCTAATGAGGTCGACCAGTTGTCTATTTATTTTTTTTTTTACTACGCATCAAGCTGCGCTGCTTGTCTTTGCTCCTGTGTGCTCGCGCACTGTCGCCTTTTCCACTTATTTTTATTTTTGATTTATTTTTGATTTATTTTGTCAATTTAAAAAAAATATGCATCGTGCTGTGCTGTTTGTGTTTGCTTGAGTGCATTCACGCGCTCTCGCTTTCTCCACTTTACAATTTTTTTGTTATTATTTATCTATTCCTGAGAGTTTATCTTATTTTTTATTTGTTTATTTAAATGAAGTCGACCAGTTGCCTGCCCTTCCTTCCATTATCCGTCACCGAGACAAACTGAACAAAGTTCTGAGGACGACCTTGTAAAGATAAGGATTCAGGTCTGTCTGCTGTTTACCTTTGCTCCTGCGCGCACTGCCCTTCTCTCCACAGTTATGTGTTTGTTTGTTTGTCTATCTAATCTTTTGGGTTTTTATTTCTAATGAGGTCGACCAGTTGTCTATTTATTATTTTTTTTACTACGCATCAAGCTGCGCTGCTTGTCTTTGCTCCTGTGTGCTCGCGCACTCTCGCCTTTTCCACTTATTTTTATTTTTGATTTATTTTTGATTTATTTTGTCAATTTAAAAAAAATACGCATCGTGCTGTGCTGTTTGTGTTTGCTTGAGTGCATTCGCGCGCTCTAGCTTTCTCCACTTTACAATTTTTTTGTTATTATTTATCTATTCCTGAGAGTTTATCTTATTTTTTATTTGTTTATTTAAATGAAGTCGACCATTTGCCTGCCCTTCCTTCCATTATCCGTCACCGAGACAAACTGAACAAAGTTCTGAGGTCGACCTTGTAAAGATAAGGATTCAGGTCTGTCTGCTGTTTACCTTTGCTCCTGCGCGCACTGCCCTTCTCTCCACATTTATGTGTTTGTTTGTTTGTCTATCTAATCTTTTGGGTTTTTATTTCTAATGAGGTCGACCAGTTGTCTATTTATTATTTTTTTTACTACGCATCAAGCTGCGCTGCTTGTCTTTGCTCCTGTGTGCTCGCGCACTCTCGCCTTTTCCACTTATTTTTATTTTTGATTTATTTTGACAATTTTAAAAAAAAAAATACGCATCGTGCTGTGCTGTTTGTGTTTGCTTGAGTGCATTCGCGCGCTCTCGCTTTCTCCACTTTACAATTTTTTTGTTATTATTTATCTATTCCTGAGAGTTTATCTTATTTTTTATTTGTTTATTTAAATGAAGTCGACCAGTTGCCTGCCCTTCCTTCCATTATCCGTCACCGAGACAAACTGAACAAAGTTCTGAGGTCGACTTGTAAAGATAAGGATTCAGGTCTGTGTGCTGTTTACCTTTGCTCCTGGGCGCACTGCCCTTCTCTCCACATTTATGTGTTTGTTTGTTTGTCTATCTAATCTTTTGGGTTTTTATTTCTAATGAGGTCGACCAGTTGTCTATTTATTATTTTTTTTTACTACGCATCAAGCTGCGCTGCTTGTCTTTGCTCCTGTGTGCTCGCGCACTCTCGCCTTTTCCACTTATTTTTATTTTTGATTTATTTTTTATTTATTTTGTCAATTTAAAAAAATATGCATCGTGCTGTGCTGTTTGTGTTTGCTTGAGTGCATTCACGCGCTCTCGCTTTCTCCACTTTACAATTTTTTTGTTATTATTTATCTATTCCTGAGAGTTTATCTTATTTTTTATTTGTTTATTTAAATGAAGTCGACCAGTTGCCTGCCCTTCCTTTCATTATCCGTCACCGAGACAAACTGAACAAAGTTCTGAGGTCGACCTTGTAAAGATAAGGATTCAGGTCTGTCTGCTGTTTACCTTTGCTCCTGCGCGCACTGCCCTTCTCTCCACATTTATGTGTTTGTTTGTTTGTCTATCTAATCTTTTGGGTTTTTATTTCTAATGAGGTCGACCAGTTGTCTATTTATTATTTTTTTTACTACGCATCAACCTGCGCTGCTTGTCTTTGCTCCTGTGTGCTCGCGCACTCTCGTCTTTTCCACTTATTTTTATTTTTGATTTATTTTTTCAATTTTAAAAAAAATACGCATCGTGCTGTGCTGTTTGTGTTTGCTTGAGTTCATTCGCGCGCTCTCGCTTTCTCCACTTTACAATTTTTTTGTTATTATTTATCTATTCCTGAGAGTTTATCTTATTTTTTATTTGTTTATTTAAATGAAGTCGACCAGTTGCCTGCCCTTCCTTCCATTATACGTCACCGAGACAAACTGAAAAAAGTTCTGAGGTCGACCTTGTAAAGATAAGGATTCAGGTCTGTCTGCTGTTTACCTTTGCTCCTGCCCGCACTGACCTTCTCTCCACATTTATGTGTTTGTTTGTTTGTCTATCTAATCTTTTGGGTTTTTATTTCTAATGAGGTCGACCAGTTGTCTATTTATTATTGTTTTTACTACGCATCAAGCTGCGCTACTTGTCTTTGCTCCTGTGTGCTCGCGCACTGTCGCCTTTTCCACTTATTTTTATTTTTGATTTATTTTTTATTTATTTTGTCATATAAAAAAAATACGCATCTTGCTGTGCTGTTTGTGTTTGCTTGAGTGCATTCGCGCGCTCTCGCTTTCTCCACTTTACAATTTTTTTGTTATTATTTATCTATTCCTGAGAGTTTATCTTATTTTTATTTGTTTATTTAAATGAAGTCAACCAGTTGCCTGCCCTTCCTTCCATTATCCGTCACCGAGACAAACTGAACAAAGTTCTGAGGTCGACCTTGTAAAGATAAGGATTCAGGTCTGTCTGCTGTTTACCTTTGCTCCTGCGCGCACTGCCCTTCTCTCCACATTTATGTGTTTGTTTGTTTGTCTATCTAATCTTTTGGGTTTTTATTTCTAATGAGGTCGACCAGTTCTCTATTTATTATTTTTTTTACTACGCATCAACCTGCGCTGCTTGTCTTTGCTCCTGTGTGCTCGGGCACTCTCGCCTTTTCCACTTATTTTTATTTTTGATTTATTTTTTATTTATTTTGTCAATTTAAAAAAAATACGCATCTTGCTGTGCTGTTTGTGTTTGCTTGAGTGCATTCGCGCGCTCTCGCTTTCTCCACTTTACAATTTTTTTGTTATTATTTATCTATTCCTGAGAGTTTATCTTATTTTTATTTGTTTATTTAAATGAAGTCAACCAGTTGCCTGCCCTTCCTTCCATTATCCGTCACCGAGACAAACTGAACAAAGTTCTGAGGTCGACCTTGTAAAGATAAGGATTCAGGTCTGTCTGCTGTTTACCTTTGCTCCTGCGCGCACTGCCCTTCTCTCCACATTTATGTGTTTGTTTGTTTGTCTATCTAATCTTTTGGGTTTTTATTTCTAATGAGGTCGACCAGTTCTCTATTTATTATTTTTTTTACTACGCATCAAGCTGCGCTGCTTGTCTTTGCTTCTGTGTGCTCGCGCACTCTCGCCTTTTCCACTTATTTTTATTTTTGATTTATTTTTGATTTATTTTGTCAATTTAAAAAAAATACGCATCGTGCTGTGCTGTTTGTGTTTGCTTGAGTGCATTCGCGCGCTCTCGCTTTCTCCACTTTACAATATTTTTGTTATTATTTATCTATTCCTGAGAGTTTATCTTATTTTTTATTTGTTTATTTAAATGAAGTCGACCATTTGCTGCCCTTCCTTTCATTATCCGTCACCGAGACAAACTGAACAAAGTTCTGACGTCGACCTTGTAAAGATAAGGATTCAGGTCTGTCTGCTGTTTTCCTTTGCTCCTGCGCGCACTGCCCTTCTCTCCACATTTATGTGTTTGTTTGTTTGTCTATCTAATCTTTTGGGTTTTTATTTCTAATGAGGTCGACCAGTTGTCTATTTATTATTTTTTTTACTACGCATCAAGCTGCGCTGCTTGTCTTTGCTCCTGTGTGCTCGGGCACTCTCGCCTTTCCCACTTATTTTTATTTTTGATTTATTTTTGATTTATTTTGTCAATTTTAAAAAAAATACGCATCGTGCTGTGCTGTTTGTGTTTGCTTGAGTGCATTCGCGCCCTCTCGCTTTCTCCACTTTACAATTTTTTTGTTATTATTTATCTATTCCTGAGAGTTTATCTTATTTTTTATTTGTTTTTTTAAATGAAGTCGACGAGTTGCCTGCCCTTCCTTCCATTATCCGTCACCGAGACAAACTGAACAAAGTTCTGAGGTCCACCTTGTAAAGATAAGGATTCAGGTCTGTCTGCTGTTTACCTTTGCTCCTGCGCGCACTGCCCTTCTCTCCACATTTATGTGTTTGTTTGTTTGTCTATCTAATCTTTTGGGTTTTTATTTCTAATGAGGTCGACCAGTTGTCTATTTATTATTTTTTTTACTACGCATCAAGCTGCGCTGCTTGTCTTTGCTCCTGTGTGCTCGCGCACTCTCGCCTTTTCCACTTATTTTTATTTTTGATTTATTTTTGATTTATTTTGTCAATTAAAAAAAATACGCATCGTGCTGTGCTGTTTGTGTTTGCTTGAGTGCATTCGCGCGCTCTCGCTTTCTCCACTTTACAATATTTTTGTTATTATTTATCTATTCCTGAGAGTTTATCTTATTTTTTATTTGTTTATTTAAATGAAGTCGACCATTTGCTGCCCTTCCTTTCTTTATCCGTCACCGAGACAAACTGAACAAAGTTCTGACGTCGACCTTGTAAAGATAAGGATTCAGGTCTGTCTGCTGTTTTCCTTTGCTCCTGCGCGCACTGCCCTTCTCTCCACATTTATGTGTTTGTTTGTTTGTCTATCTAATCTTTTGGGTTTTTATTTCTAATGAGGTCGACCAGTTGTCTATTTATTATTTTTTTTACTACGCATCAAGCTGCGCTGCTTGTCTTTGCTCCTGTGTGCTCGGGCACTCTCGCCTTTCCCACTTATTTTTATTTTTGATTTATTTTTGATTTATTTTGTCAATTTTAAATAAAATACGCATCGTGCTGTGCTGTTTGTGTTTGCTTGAGTGCATTCGCGCCCTCTCGCTTTCTCCACTTTACAATTTTTTTGTTATTATTTATCTATTCCTGAGAGTTTATCTTATTTTTTATTTGTTTATTTAAATGAAGTCGACGAGTTGCCTGCCCTTCCTTCCATTATCCGTCACCGAGACAAACTGAACAAAGTTCTGAGGTCCACCTTGTAAAGATAAGGATTCAGGTCTGTCTGCTGTTTACCTTTGCTCCTGCGCGCACTGCCCTTCTCTCCACATTTATGTGTTTGTTTGTTTGTCTATCTAATCTTTTGGGTTTTTATTTCTAATGAGGTCGACCAGTTGTCTATTTATTATTTTTTTTACTACGCATCAAGCTGCGCTGCTTGTCTTTGCTCCTGTGTGCTCGCGCACTCTCGCCTTTTCCACTTATTTTTATTTTTGATTTATTTTTGATTTATTTTGTCAATTAAAAAAAATACGCATCGTGCTGTGCTGTTTGTGTTTGCTTGAGTGCATTCGCGCGCTCTCGCTTTCTCCACTTTACAATTTTTTTGTTATTATTTATCTATTCCTGAGAGTTTATCTTATTTTTTATTTGTTTATTTAAATGAAGTCGACCAGTTGCCTGCCCTTCCTTCCATTATCCGTCACCGAGACAAACTGAACAAAGTTCTGAGGTCGACCTTGTAAAGATAAGGATTCAGGTCTGTCTGCTGTTTACCTTTTCTCCTGCGCGCACTGCCCTTCTCTCCACATTTATGTGTTTGTTTGTTTGTCTATCTAATCTTTTGGGTTTTTATTTCTAATGAGGTCGACCAGTTGTCTATTTATTATTTTTTTTACTACGCATCAAGCTGCGCTGCTTGTCTTTGCTCCTGTGTGCTCGCGCACTCTCGCCTTTTCCACTTATTTTTATTTTTGATTCATTTTTTATTTATTTTGTCAATTTAAAAAAAATACGCATCGTGATGTGCTGTTTGTGTTTGCTTGAGTGCATTCGCGCGCTCTCGCTTTCTCCACTTTACAATTTTTTTGTTATTATTTATCTATTCCTGAGAGTTTATCTTATTTTTTATTTGTTTATTTAAATGAAGTCGACCAGTTGCCTGCCCTTCCTTCCATTATCCGTCACCGAGACAAACTGAACAAAGTTCTGAGGTCGACCTTGTAAAGATAAGGATTCAGGTCTGTCTGCTGTTCACCTTTGCTCCTGCGCTCACTGCCCTTCTCTCCACATTTATGTGTTTGTTTGTTTGTCCATGTAATCTTTTGGGTTTTTATTTCTAATGAGTTCGACCAGTTGTCTATTTATTATTTTTTTTACTATGCATCAAGCTGCGCTGCTTGTCTTTGCTCCTGTATGCTCGCGCACTCTCGCCTTTTCCACTTATTTTTATTTTTGATTTATTTTTTATTTATTTTGTCAATTTAAAAAAAAATACGCATCGTGCTGTGCTGTTTGTGTTTGCTTGAGTGCATTCGCGCACTCTCGCTTTCTCCACTTTACAATTTTTTTGTTATTATTTATCTATTCCTGAGAGTTTATCTTATTTTTTATTTGTTTATTTAAATGAAGTCGACCAGTTGCCTGCCCTTCCTTTCATTATCCGTCATCGAGACAAACTGAACAAAGTTCTGAGGTCGACCTTGTAAAGATAAGGATTCAGGTCTGTCTGCTGTTTACCTTTGCTCCTGCGCGCACTGCCCTTCTCTCCACATTTATGTGTTTGTTTGTTTGTCTATCTAATCTTTTGGGTTTTTATTTCTAATGAGGTCGACCAGTTGTCTATTTATTATTTTTTTTACTACGCATCAACCTGCGCTGCTTGTCTTTGCTCCTGTGTGCTCGCGCACTCTCGTCTTTTCCACTTATTTTTATTTTTGATTTATTTTTTCAATTTTAAAAAAAATACGCATCGTGCTGTGCTGTTTGTGTTTGCTTGAGTTCATTCGCGCGCTCTCGCTTTCTCCACTTTACAATTTTTTTGTTATTATTTATCTATTCCTGAGAGTTTATCTTATTTTTTATTTGTTTATTTAAATGAAGTCGACCAGTTGCCTGCCCTTCCTTCCATTATACGTCACCGAGACAAACTGAAAAAAGTTCTGAGGTCGACCTTGTAAAGATAAGGATTCAGGTCTGTCTGCTGTTTACCTTTGCTCCTGCCCGCACTGACCTTCTCTCCACATTTATGTGTTTGTTTGTTTGTCTATCTAATCTTTTGGGTTTTTATTTCTAATGAGGTCGACCAGTTGTCTATTTATTATTGTTTTTACTACGCATCAAGCTGCGCTACTTGTCTTTGCTCCTGTGTGCTCGCGCACTGTCGCCTTTTCCACTTATTTTTATTTTTGATTTATTTTTTATTTATTTTGTCAATTTAAAAAAAATACGCATCTTGCTGTGCTGTTTGTGTTTGCTTGAGTGCATTCGCGCGCTCTCGCTTTCTCCACTTTACAATTTTTTTGTTATTATTTATCTATTCCTGAGAGTTTATCTTATTTTTATTTGTTTATTTAAATGAAGTCAACCAGTTGCCTGCCCTTCCTTCCATTATCCGTCACCGAGACAAACTGAACAAAGTTCTGAGGTCGACCTTGTAAAGATAAGGATTCAGGTCTGTCTGCTGTTTACCTTTGCTCCTGCGCGCACTGCCCTTCTCTCCACATTTATGTGTTTGTTTGTTTGTCTATCTAATCTTTTGGGTTTTTATTTCTAATGAGGTCGACCAGTTCTCTATTTATTATTTTTTTTACTACGCATCAACCTGCGCTGCTTGTCTTTGCTCCTGTGTGCTCGGGCACTCTCGCCTTTTCCACTTATTTTTATTTTTGATTTATTTTTTATTTATTTTGTCAATTTAAAAAAAATACGCATCTTGCTGTGCTGTTTGTGTTTGCTTGAGTGCATTCGCGCGCTCTCGCTTTCTCCACTTTACAATTTTTTTGTTATTATTTATCTATTCCTGAGAGTTTATCTTATTTTTATTTGTTTATTTAAATGAAGTCAACCAGTTGCCTGCCCTTCCTTCCATTATCCGTCACCGAGACAAACTGAACAAAGTTCTGAGGTCGACCTTGTAAAGATAAGGATTCAGGTCTGTCTGCTGTTTACCTTTGCTCCTGCGCGCACTGCCCTTCTCTCCACATTTATGTGTTTGTTTGTTTGTCTATCTAATCTTTTGGGTTTTTATTTCTAATGAGGTCGACCAGTTCTCTATTTATTATTTTTTTTACTACGCATCAAGCTGCGCTGCTTGTCTTTGCTTCTGTGTGCTCGCGCACTCTCGCCTTTTCCACTTATTTTTATTTTTGATTTATTTTTGATTTATTTTGTCAATTTAAAAAAAATACGCATCGTGCTGTGCTGTTTGTGTTTGCTTGAGTGCATTCGCGCGCTCTCGCTTTCTCCACTTTACAATATTTTTGTTATTATTTATCTATTCCTGAGAGTTTATCTTATTTTTTATTTGTTTATTTAAATGAAGTCGACCATTTGCTGCCCTTCCTTTCATTATCCGTCACCGAGACAAACTGAACAAAGTTCTGACGTCGACCTTGTAAAGATAAGGATTCAGGTCTGTCTGCTGTTTTCCTTTGCTCCTGCGCGCACTGCCCTTCTCTCCACATTTATGTGTTTGTTTGTTTGTCTATCTAATCTTTTGGGTTTTTATTTCTAATGAGGTCGACCAGTTGTCTATTTATTATTTTTTTTACTACGCATCAAGCTGCGCTGCTTGTCTTTGCTCCTGTGTGCTCGGGCACTCTCGCCTTTCCCACTTATTTTTATTTTTGATTTATTTTTGATTTATTTTGTCAATTTTAAATAAAATACGCATCGTGCTGTGCTGTTTGTGTTTGCTTGAGTGCATTCGCGCCCTCTCGCTTTCTCCACTTTACAATTTTTTTGTTATTATTTATCTATTCCTGAGAGTTTATCTTATTTTTTATTTGTTTTTTTAAATGAAGTCGACGAGTTGCCTGCCCTTCCTTCCATTATCCGTCACCGAGACAAACTGAACAAAGTTCTGAGGTCCACCTTGTAAAGATAAGGATTCAGGTCTGTCTGCTGTTTACCTTTGCTCCTGCGCGCACTGCCCTTCTCTCCACATTTATGTGTTTGTTTGTTTGTCTATCTAATCTTTTGGGTTTTTATTTCTAATGAGGTCGACCAGTTGTCTATTTATTATTTTTTTTACTACGCATCAAGCTGCGCTGCTTGTCTTTGCTCCTGTGTGCTCGCGCACTCTCGCCTTTTCCACTTATTTTTATTTTTGATTTATTTTTGATTTATTTTGTCAATTAAAAAAAATACGCATCGTGCTGTGCTGTTTGTGTTTGCTTGAGTGCATTCGCGCGCTCTCGCTTTCTCCACTTTACAATTTTTTTGTTATTATTTATCTATTCCTGAGAGTTTATCTTATTTTTTATTTGTTTATTTAAATGAAGTCGACCATTTGCTGCCCTTCCTTTCTTTATCCGTCACCGAGACAAACTGAACAAAGTTCTGACGTCGACCTTGTAAAGATAAGGATTCAGGTCTGTCTGCTGTTTTCCTTTGCTCCTGCGCGCACTGCCCTTCTCTCCACATTTATGTGTTTGTTTGTTTGTCTATCTAATCTTTTGGGTTTTTATTTCTAATGAGGTCGACCAGTTGTCTATTTATTATTTTTTTTACTACGCATCAAGCTGCGCTGCTTGTCTTTGCTCCTGTGTGCTCGGGCACTCTCGCCTTTCCCACTTATTTTTATTTTTGATTTATTTTTGATTTATTTTGTCAATTTTAAATAAAATACGCATCGTGCTGTGCTGTTTGTGTTTGCTTGAGTGCATTCGCGCCCTCTCGCTTTCTCCACTTTACAATTTTTTTGTTATTATTTATCTATTCCTGAGAGTTTATCTTATTTTTTATTTGTTTATTTAAATGAAGTCGACGAGTTGCCTGCCCTTCCTTCCATTATCCGTCACCGAGACAAACTGAACAAAGTTCTGAGGTCCACCTTGTAAAGATAAGGATTCAGGTCTGTCTGCTGTTTACCTTTGCTCCTGCGCGCACTGCCCTTCTCTCCACATTTATGTGTTTGTTTGTTTGTCTATCTAATCTTTTGGGTTTTTATTTCTAATGAGGTCGACCAGTTGTCTATTTATTATTTTTTTTACTACGCATCAAGCTGCGCTGCTTGTCTTTGCTCCTGTGTGCTCGCGCACTCTCGCCTTTTCCACTTATTTTTATTTTTGATTTATTTTTGATTTATTTTGTCAATTAAAAAAAATACGCATCGTGCTGTGCTGTTTGTGTTTGCTTGAGTGCATTCGCGCGCTCTCGCTTTCTCCACTTTACAATTTTTTTGTTATTATTTATCTATTCCTGAGAGTTTATCTTATTTTTTATTTGTTTATTTAAATGAAGTCGACCAGTTGCCTGCCCTTCCTTCCATTATCCGTCACCGAGACAAACTGAACAAAGTTCTGAGGTCGACCTTGTAAAGATAAGGATTCAGGTCTGTCTGCTGTTTACCTTTTCTCCTGCGCGCACTGCCCTTCTCTCCACATTTATGTGTTTGTTTGTTTGTCTATCTAATCTTTTGGGTTTTTATTTCTAATGAGGTCGACCAGTTGTCTATTTATTATTTTTTTTACTACGCATCAAGCTGCGCTGCTTGTCTTTGCTCCTGTGTGCTCGCGCACTCTCGCCTTTTCCACTTATTTTTATTTTTGATTCATTTTTTATTTATTTTGTCAATTTAAAAAAAATACGCATCGTGATGTGCTGTTTGTGTTTGCTTGAGTGCATTCGCGCGCTCTCGCTTTCTCCACTTTACAATTTTTTTGTTATTATTTATCTATTCCTGAGAGTTTATCTTATTTTTTATTTGTTTATTTAAATGAAGTCGACCAGTTGCCTGCCCTTCCTTCCATTATCCGTCACCGAGACAAACTGAACAAAGTTCTGAGGTCGACCTTGTAAAGATAAGGATTCAGGTCTGTCTGCTGTTCACCTTTGCTCCTGCGCTCACTGCCCTTCTCTCCACATTTATGTGTTTGTTTGTTTGTCCATGTAATCTTTTGGGTTTTTATTTCTAATGAGTTCGACCAGTTGTCTATTTATTATTTTTTTTACTATGCATCAAGCTGCGCTGCTTGTCTTTGCTCCTGTATGCTCGCGCACTCTCGCCTTTTCCACTTATTTTTATTTTTGATTTATTTTTGATTTATTTTGTCAATTTTAAAAAAAAATACGCATCGTGCTGTGCTGTTTGTGTTTGCTTGAGTGCATTCGCGCACTCTCGCTTTCTCCACTTTACAATTTTTTTGTTATTATTTATCTATTCCTGAGAGTTTATCTTATTTTTCATTTGTTTATTTAAATGAAGTCGACCAGTTGCCTGCCCTTCCTTCCATTATACGTCACGGAGACAAACTGAACAAAGTTCTGAGGTCGACCTTGTAAAGATAAGGATTCAGGTCTGTCTACTGTTTACCTTTGCTCCTGCGCGCACTGCCCTTCTCTCCACATTTATGTGTTTGTTTGTTTGTCTATCTAATTGTTTGGGTTTTTATTTCTAATGAGGTCGACCAGTTGTCTATTTATTATTTTTTTTACTACGCATCAAGCTGCGCTGCTTGTCTTTGCTCCTGTGTGTTCGCGTACTCGCGCCTTTTCCTCTTATTTTTATTTTTGATTTATTTTTGGTTTATTTTGTCAATTTAAAAAAAATACGCATTGTGCTGTGCTGTTTGTGTTTGCTTGAGTGCATTCGCGCGCTCTCGCTTTCTCCACTTTACAATTTTTTTGTTATTATTTATCTATTCCTGAGAGTTTATCTTATTTTTTTTTGTTTATTTAAATGAAGTCGACCAGTTGCCTGCCCTTCCTTCCATTATCCGTCACCGAGACAAACTGAACAAAGTTCTGAGGTCGACCTTGTAAAGATAAGGATTCAGGTCTGTCTGTTGTTTACCTTTGCTCCTGCGCGCACTGCCCTTCTCTCCACATTTATGTGTTTGTTTGTTTGTCTATCTAATCTTTTGGGTTTTTATTTCTAATGAGGTCGACCAGTTGTCTATTTATTATTTTTTTTACTACGCATCAAGCTGCGCTGCTTGTCTTGGCTCCTGTGTGCTCGCGCACTCTCGCCTTTTCCACTTATTTTTATTTTTGATTTATTTTTGATTTATTTTGACAATTTAAAAAATAATACGCATCGTGCTGTGCTGTTTGTGTTTGCTTGAGTGAATTCGCGCGCTCTCGCTTTCTCCACTTTACAATTTTTTTGTTATTATTTATCTATTCCTGAGAGTTTATCTTATTTTTTATTTGTTTATTTAAATGAAGTCGACCAGTTGCCTGCCCTTCCTTCCATTATCCGTCACCGAGACAAACTGAACAAAGTTCTGAGGTCGACCTTGTAAAAATAAGGATTCAGGTCTGTCTGCTGTTTACCTTTGCTCCTGCGCGCACTGCCCTTCTCTCCACTTTTATGTGTTTGTTTGCTTGTCTATCTAATCTTTTGGGTTTTTATTTCTAATGAGGTCGACCAGTTGTCTATTTATTATTTTTTTTACTACGCATCAAGCTGCGCTGCTTGTCTTTGCTCCTGTGTGCTCTCGCACTCTCGCCTTTTCCACTTATTTTTATTTTTGATTTATTTTTGATTTATTTTGTCAATTTAAAAAAAAATACGCATCGTTCTGTGCTATTTGTGTTTGCTTGAGTGCATTCGCGCGCTCTCGCTTTCTCCACTTTACAATTTTTTTGTTATTATTTATCTATTCCTGAGAGTTTATCTTATTTTTTATTTGTTTATTTAAATGAAGTCGACCAGTTGCCTGCCCTTCCTTCCATTATCCGTCACCGAGACAAACTGAACAAAGTTCTGAGGTCGACCTTGTAAAGATAAGTATTCAGGTCTGTCTGCTGTTTACCTTTGCTCCTGCGCGCACTGCCCTTCTCTCCACATTTATGTGTTTGTTTGTTTGTCTATCTAATCTTTTGGGTTTTTATTTCTAATGAGGTCGACCAGCTGTCTATTTATTATTTTTTTTTACCACGCATCAAGCTGCGCTGCTTGTTTTTTCTCCTGTGTGCTCGCGCACATCTCGCCTTTTCCACTTATTTTTATTTTTGATTTATTTTTGATTTATTTTGTCAATTTAAAAAAAATACGCATTGTGCTGTGCTGTTTGTGTTTGCTTGAGTGCATTCGCGCGCTCTCGCTTTCTCCACTTTACAATTTTTTTGTTATTATTTATCTATTCCTGAGAGTTTATCTTATTTTTTTTTGTTTATTTAAATGAAGTCGACCAGTTGCCTGCCCTTCCTTCCATTATCCGTCACCGAGACAAACTGAACAAAGTTCTGAGGTCGACCTTGTAAAGATAAGGATTCAGGTCTGTCTGCTGTTTACCTTTGCTCCTGCGCGCACTGCCCTTCTCTCCACATTTATGTGTTTGTTTGTTTGTCTATCTAATCTTTTGGGTTTTTATTTCTAATGAGGTCCACCAGTTGTCTATTTATTATTTTTTTTACTACGCATCAAGCAGCGCTGCTTGTCTTTGCTTCTGTGTGCTCGCGCACTCTCGCCTTTTCCACTTATTTTTATTTTTGATTTATTTTTGATTTATTTTGACAATTTAAAAAATAATACGCATCGTGCTGTGCTGTTTGTGTTTGCTTGAGTGAATTCGCGCGCTCTCGCTTTCTCCACTTTACAATTTTTTTGTTATTATTTATCTATTCCTGAGAGTTTATCTTATTTTTTATTTGTTTATTTAAATGAAGTCGACCAGTTGCCTGCCCTTCCTTCCATTATCCGTCACCGAGACAAACTGAACAAAGTTCTGAGGTCGACCTTGTAAAGATAAGGATTCAGGTCTGTCTGCTGTTTACCTTTGCTCCTGCGCGCACTGCCCTTCTCTCCACATTTATGTGTTTGTTTGTTTGTCTATCTAATCTTTTGGGTTTTTATTTCTAATGAGGTCGACCAGTTGTCTATTTATTATTTTTTTTACTACGCATCAAGCTGCGCTGCTTGTCTTTGCTCCTGTGTGCTCACGCACTCTCGCATTTTGCACTTATTTTTATTTTTGATTTATTTTTGATTTATTTTGACAATTTAAAAAAAATACGCATCGTGCTGTGCTGTTTGTGTTTGCTTGAGTGCATTCGCGCGCTCTCGCTTTCTCCACTTTACAATTTTTTTTGTTATTATTTATCTATTCCTGAGAGTTTATCTTATTTTTTATTGTTTATTTAAATGAAGTCGACCAGTTGCCTGCCCTTCCTTCCATTATCCGTCACCGAGACAAACTGAACAAAGTTCTGAGGTCGACCTTGTAAAGATAAGGATTCAGGTCTGTCTGCTGTTTACCTTTGCTCTTGCGCGCACTGCCCTTCTCTCCACATTTATGTGTTTGTTTGTTTGTCTATCTAATCTTTTGGGTTTTTATTTCTAATGAGGTCGACCAGTTGTCTATTTATTATTTTTTTTACTACGCATCAAGCTGCGCTGCTTGTCTTTGCTCCTGTGTGCTCGCGCACTCTCGCCTTTTCCACTTATTTTTATTTTTGATTTATTATTCCAATTTAAAAAAATACGCATCGTGCTGTGCTGATTGTGTTTGCTTGAGTGCATTCGCGCGCTCTCGCTTTCTCCACTTTACAATTTTTTTTGTTATTATTTATCTATTCTGAGAGTTTATCTTATTTTTTATTTGTTTATTTAAATGAAGTCGACCAGTTGCCTGCCCTTCCTTCCATTATCCGTCACCGAGACAAACTGAACAAAGTTCTGAGGTCGACTTTGTAAAGATAAGGATTCAGGTCTGTCTGCTGTTTACCTTTGCTCCTGCGCGCACTGCCCTTCTCTCCACATTTTTGTGTTTGTTTGTTTGTCTATCTAATATTTTGGGTTTTTATTTCTAATGAGGTCGACCAGTTGTCTATTTATTATTTTTTTTACTACGCATCAAGCTGCGCTGCTTGTCTTTGCTCCTGTGTGCTCGCGCACTCTCGCCTTTTCCACTTATTTTTATTTTGATTTATTTTTGATTTATTTTGTCAATTTAAAAAATACGCATCGTGCTGTGCTGTTTGTGTTTGCTTGAGTGCATTCGCGCGCTCTCGCTTTCTCCACTTTACAATTTTTTTGTTATTATTTATCTATTCCTGAGAGTTTATCTTATTTTTTATTTGTTTATTTAAATGAAGTCGACCAGTTGCCTGCCCTTCCTTCCATTATCCGTCACCGAGACAAACTGAACAAAGTTCTGAGGTCGACCTTGTAAAGATAAGGATTCAGGTCTGTCTGCAGTTTACCTTTGCTCCTGCTCGCACTGCCCTTCTCTCCACATTTATGTGTTTGTTTGTTTGTCTATCTAATCTTTTGGGTTTTTATTACTAATGAGGTGGACCAGTTGTCTATTTATTATTTTTTTTTACTACGCATCAAGCTGCGCTGCTTCTCTTTGCTCCTGTGTGCTCGCGCACCTCTCGCCTTTTCCACTTATTTTTATTTTTGATTTATTTTTGATTTATTTTGTCAATTTTAAAAAAATACGCATCGTGCTGTGCTGTTTGTGTTTGCTTGAGTGCATTCACGCGCTCTCGCTTTCTCCACTTTACAATTTTTTTGTTATTATTTATCTATTCCTGAGAGTTTATCTTATTTTTTATTTGTTTATTTAAATGAAGTCGACCAGTTGCCTGCCTTTCCTTCCATTATCCGTCACCGAGACAAACTGAACAAAGTTCTGAGGTCGACCTTGTAAAGATAAGGATTCAGGTCTGTCTGCTGTTTACCTTTGCTCCTGCGCGCACTGCCCTTCTCTCCACATTTATGTGTTTGTTTGTTTGTCTATCTAATCTTTTGGGTTTTTATTTCTAATGAGGTCGACCAGTTGTCTATTTATTATTTTTTTTACTACGCATCAAGCTGCGCTGCTTGTCTTTGCTCCTGTGTGCTCGCGCACTCTCGCCTTTTCCACTTATTTTTATTTTTGATTTATTTTTCATTTATTTTGTCAATTTAAAAAAAAATATGCATCGTGCTGTGCTGTTTGTGTTTGCTTGAGTGCATTCGCGCGCTCTCGCTTTCTCCACTTTACAATTTTTTTGTTATTATTTATCTATTCCTGAGAGTTTATCTTATTTTTTATTTGTTTATTTAAATGAAGTCGACCAGTTTGCCTGCCCTTCCTTCCATTATCCGTCCC
>NW_025958410.1:0-34793 GCF_023159225.1 Perognathus longimembris pacificus | reverse complement strand
TTTCTCCACTTTACAATTTTTTTGTTATTATTTATCTATTCCTGAGAGTTTATCTTATTTTTTATTTGTTTATTTAAATGAAGTCGACCAGTTGCCTGCCCTTCCTTCCATTATCCGTCACCGAGACAAACTGAACAAAG
This sequence comes from Perognathus longimembris pacificus, assembly GCF_023159225.1. Lineage (NCBI taxonomy): Eukaryota > Metazoa > Chordata > Mammalia > Rodentia > Heteromyidae > Perognathus > Perognathus longimembris. The sequence continues at coordinate 34,653 of NW_025958410.1, read as the reverse complement.
TTCTGAGGTCGACCTTGTAAAGATAAGGATTCAGGTCTGTCTGCTGTTTACCTTTGCTCCTGCGCGCACTGCCCTTCTCTCCACATTTATGTGTTTGTTTGTTTGTCTATCTAATCTTTTGGGTTTTTATTTCTAATGAGGTCGACCAGTTGTCTATTTATTATTTTTTTTACTACGCATCAACCTGCGCTGCTTGTCTTTGCTCCTGTGTGCTCGGGCACTCTCGCCTTTTCCACTTATTTTTATTTTTGATTTATTTTTTCAATTTAAAAAAAAATACGCATCGTGCTGTGCTGTTTGTGTTTGCTTGAGTGCATTCGCGCGCTCTCGCTTTCTCCACTTTACAATTTTTTTGTTATTATTTATCTATTCCTGAGAGTTTATCTTATTTTTTATTTGTTTATTTAAATGAAGTCGACCAGTTGCCTGCCCTTCCTTCCATTATCCGTCACCGAGACAAACTGAACAAAGTTCTGAGGTCGACCTTGTAAAGATAAGGATTCAGGTCTGTCTGCTGTTTACCTTTGCTCCTGCGCACTGCCCTTCTCTCCACATTTATGTGTTTGTTTGTTTGTCTATCTAATCTTTTGGGTTTTTATTTCTAATGAGGTCGACCAGTTGTCTATTTATTATTTTTTTTACTACGCATCAAGCTGCGCTGCTTGTCTTTGCTCCTGTGTGCTCGCGCACTCTCGCCTTTTCCACTTATTTTTATTTTTGATTTATTTTTTATTATTTTGTCAATTTAAAAAAAATACGCATCGTGCTGTGCTGTTTGTGTTTGCTTGAGTGCATTCGCGCGCTCTCGCTTTCTCCACTTTACAATTTTTTTGTTATTATTTATCTATTCCTGAGAGTTTATCTTATTTTTTATTTGTTTATTTAAATGAAGTCGACCAGTTGCCTGCCCTTCCTTCCATTATCCGTCACCGAGACAAACTGAACAAAGTTCTGAGGTCGACCTTGTAAAGATAAGGATTCAGGTCTGTCTGCTGTTTACCTTTGCTTCCTGCGCGCACTGCCCTTCTCTCCACATTTATGTGTTTGTTTGTTTGTCTATCTAATCTTTTGGGTTTTTATTTCTAATGAGGTCGACCAGTTGTCTATTTATTATTTTTTTTACTACGCATCAAGCTGCGCTGCTTGTCTTTGCTCCTGTGTGCTCGCGCACTCTCGCCTTTTCCACTTATTTTTATTTTTGATTTATTTTTTATTTTTGTCAATTTAAAAAAAAATACGCATCGTGCTGTGCTGTTTGTGTTTGCTTGAGTGCATTCGCGCGCTCTCGCTTTCTCCACTTTACAATTTTTTTGTTATTATTTATCTATTCCTGAGAGTTTATCTTATTTTTTATTTGTTTATTTAAATGAAGTCGACCAGTTGCCTGCCCTTCCTTCCATTATCCGTCACCGAGACAAACTGAACAAAGTTCTGAGGTCGACCTTGTAAAGATAAGGATTCAGGTCTGTCTGCTGTTTACCTTTGCTCCTGCGCGCACTGCCCTTCTCTCCACATTTATGTGTTTGTTTGTTTGTCTATCTAATCTTTTGGGTTTTTATTTCTAATGAGGTCGACCAGTTGTCTATTTATTATTTTTTTTACTACCCATCAACCTGCGCTGCTTGTCTTTGCTCCTGTGTGCTCGGGCACTCTCGCCTTTTCCACTTATTTTTATTTTTGATTTATTTTTTCAATTTAAAAAAAAATACGCATCGTGCTGTGCTGTTTTTGTTTGCTTGAGTTCATTCGCGCGCTCTCGCTTTCTCCACTTTACAATTTTTTTGTTATTATTTATCTATTCCTGAGAGTTTATCTTATTTTTTATTTGTTTATTTAAATGAAGTCGACCAGTTGCCTGCCCTTCCTTCCATTATAAGTCACCGAGACAAACTGAACAAAGTTCTGAGGTCGACCTTGTAAAGATAAGGATTCAGGTCTGTCTGCTGTTTACCTTTGCTCCTGCCCGCACTGCCCTTCTCTCCACATTTATGTGTTTGTTTGTTTGTCTATCTAATCTTTTGGGTTTTTATTTCTAATGAGGTCGACCAGTTGTCTATTTATTATTTTTTTTACTACGCATCAAGCTGCGCTACTTGTCTTTGCTCCTGTGTGCTCGCGCACTGTCGCCTTTTCCACTTATTTTTATTTTTGATTTATTTTTTATTTATTTTGTCAATTTAAAAAAAAATACGCATCTTGCTGTGCTGTTTGTGTTTGCTTGAGTGCATTCGCGCGCTCTCGCTTTCTCCACTTTACAATTTTTTTGTTATTATTTATCTATTCCTGAGAGTTTATCTTATTTTTATTTGTTTATTTAAATGAAGTCAACCAGTTGCCTGCCCTTCCTTCCATTATCCGTCACCGAGACAAACTGAACAAAGTTCTGAGGTCGACCTTGTAAAGATAAGGATTCAGGTCTGTCTGCTGTTTACCTTTGCTCCTGCGCGCACTGCCCTTCTCTCCACATTTATGTGTTTGTTTGTTTGTCTATCTAATCTTTTGGGTTTTTATTTCTAATGAGGTCGACCAGTTCTCTATTTATTATTTTTTTTACTACGCATCAACCTGCGCTGCTTGTCTTTGCTCCTGTGTGCTCGGGCACTCTCGCCTTTTCCACTTATTTTTATTTTTGATTTATTTTTTCAATTTAAAAAAAAAATACGCATCGTGCTGTGCTGTTTGTGTTTGCTTGAGTGCATTAGCGCGCTCTCGCTTTCTCCACTTTACAATTTTTTTGTTATTATTTATCTATTCCTGAGAGTTTATCTTATTTTTTATTTGTTTATTTAAATGAAGTCGACCAGTTGCCTGCCCTTCCTTCCATTATCCGTCACCGAGACAAACAGAACAAAGTTCTGAGGTCGACCTTGTAAAGATAAGGATTCAGGTCTGTCTGCTGTTTACCTTTGCTCCTGGGCGCACTGCCCTTCTCTCCACATTTATGTGTTTGTTTGTTTGTCTATCTAATCTTTTGGGTTTTTATTTCTAATGAGGTCGACCAGTTGTCTATTTATTATTTTTTTTACTACGCATCAAGCTGCGCTGCTTGTCTTTGCTCCTGTGTGCTCGCGCACTCTCGCCTTTTCCACTTATTTTTATTTTTGATTTATTTTTTATTGATTTTGTCAATTTAAAAAAAAATACGCATCGTGCTGTGCTGTTTGTGTTTGCTTGAGTGCATTCGCGCGCTCTCGCTTTCTCCACTTACAATTTTTTTGTTATTATTTATCTATTCCTGAGAGTTTATCTTATTTTTTATTTGTTTATTTAAATGAAGTCGACCAGTTGCCTGCCCTTCCTTCCATTATCCGTCACCGAGACAAACTGAACAAAGTTCTGAGGTCGACCTTGTAAAGATAAGGATTCAGGTCTGTCTGCTGTTTACCTTTGCTCCTGCGCGCACTGCCCTTCTCTCCACATTTATGTGTTTGTTTGTTTGTCTATCTAATCTTTTGGGTTTTTATTTCTAATGAGGTCGACCAGTTGTCTATTTATTATTTTTTTTACTACGCATCAAGCTGCGCTGCTTGTCTTTGCTCCTGTGTGCTCGCGCACTCTCGCCTTTTCCACTTATTTTTATTTTTGATTTATTTTTTATTTATTTTGTCAATTTAAAAAAAAATACGCATCGTGCTGTGCTGTTTGTGTTTGCTTGAGTGCATTCGCGCGCTCTCGCTTTCTCCACTTTACAATTTTTTTGTTATTATTTATCTATTCCTGAGAGTTTATCTTTTTTTTATTTGTTTATTTAAATGAAGTCGACCAGTTGCCTGCCCTTCCTTCCATTATCCGTCACCGAGACAAACTGAACAAAGTTCTGAGGTCGACCTTGTAAAGATAAGGATTCAGGTCTGTCTGCTGTTTACCTTTGCTCCTGCGCGCACTGCCCTTCTCTCCACATTTATGTGTTTGTTTGTTTGTCTATCTAATCTTTTGGGTTTTTATTTCTAATGAGGTCGACCAGTTGTCTATTTATTATTTTTTTTACTACGCATCAACCTGCGCTGCTTGTCTTTGCTCCTGTGTGCTCGGGCACTCTCGCCTTTTCCACTTATTTTTATTTTTGATTTATTTTTTCAATTTAAAAAAAAAATACGCATCGTGCTGTGCTGTTTTTGTTTGCTTGAGTTCATTCGCGCGCTCTCGCTTTCTCCACTTTACAATTTTTTTGTTATTATTTATCTATTCCTGAGAGTTTATCTTATTTTTTATTTGTTTATTTAAATGAAGTCGACCAGTTGCCTGCCCTTCCTTCCATTATAAGTCACCGAGACAAACTGAACAAAGTTCTGAGGTCGACCTTGTAAAGATAAGGATTCAGGTCTGTCTGCTGTTTACCTTTGCTCCTGCCCGCACTGCCCTTCTCTCCACATTTATGTGTTTGTTTGTTTGTCTATCTAATCTTTTGGGTTTTTATTTCTAATGAGGTCGACCAGTTGTCTGTTTATTATTTTTTTTACTACGCATCAAGCTGCGCTACTTGTCTTTGCTCCTGTGTGCTCGCGCACTGTCGCCTTTTCCACTTATTTTTATTTTTTATTTATTTTTTATTTATTTTGTCAATTTAAAAAAAAATACGCATCTTGCTGTGCTGTTTGTGTTTGCTTGAGTGCATTCGCGCGCTCTCGCTTTCTCCACTTTACAATTTTTTTGTTATTATTTATCTATTCCTGAGAGTTTATCTTATTTTTATTTGTTTATTTAAATGAAGTCAACCAGTTGCCTGCCCTTCCTTCCATTATCCGTCACCGAGACAAACTGAACAAAGTTCTGAGGTCGACCTTGTAAAGATAAGGATTCAGGTCTGTCTGCTGTTTACCTTTGCTCCTGCGCGCACTGCCCTTCTCTCCACATTTATGTGTTTGTTTGTTTGTCTATCTAATCTTTTGGGTTTTTATTTCTAATGAGGTCGACCAGTTCTCTATTTATTATTTTTTTTACTACGCATCAACCTGCGCTGCTTGTCTCTGCTCCTGTGTGCTCGGGCACTCTCGCCTTTTCCACTTATTTTTATTTTTGATTTATTTTTTCAATTTTAAAAAAAAATACGCATCGTGCTGTGCTGTTTGTGTTTGCTTGAGTGCATTAGCGCGCTCTCGCTTTCTCCACTTTACAATTTTTTTGTTATTATTTATCTATTCCTGAGAGTTTATCTTATTTTTTATTTGTTTATTTAAATGAAGTCGACCAGTTGCCTGCCCTTCCTTCCATTATCCGTCACCGAGACAAACAGAACAAAGTTCTGAGTTCGACCTTGTAAAGATAAGGATTCAGGTCTGTCTGCTGTTTACCTTTGTTCCTGGGCGCACTGCCCTTCTCTCCACATTTATGTGTTTGTTTGTTTGTCTATCTAATCTTTTGGGTTTTTATTTCTAATGAGGTCGACCAGTTGTCTATTTATTATTTTTTTTACTACGCATCAAGCTGCGCTGCTTGTCTTTGCTCCTGTGTGCTCGCGCACTCTCGCCTTTTCCACTTATTTTTATTTTTGATTTATTTTTTATTGATTTTGTCAATTTAAAAAAAAATACGCATCGTGCTGTGCTGTTTGTGTTTGCTTGAGTGCATTCGCGCGCTCTCGCTTTCTCCACTTACAATTTTTTTGTTATTATTTATCTATTCCTGAGAGTTTATCTTATTTTTTATTTGTTTATTTAAATGAAGTCGACCAGTTGCCTGCCCTTCCTTCCATTATCCGTCACCGAGACAAACTGAACAAAGTTCTGAGGTCGACCTTGTAAAGATAAGGATTCAGGTCTGTCTGCTGTTTACCTTTGCTCCTGCGCGCACTGCCCTTCTCTCCACATTTATGTGTTTGTTTGTTTGTCTATCTAATCTTTTGGGTTTTTATTTCTAATGAGGTCGACCAGTTGTCTATTTATTATTTTTTTTACTACCCATCAACCTGCGCTGCTTGTCTTTGCTCCTGTGTGCTCGGGCACTCTCGCCTTTTCCACTTATTTTCATTTTTGATTTATTTTTTCAATTTAAAAAAAAATACGCATCGTGCTGTGCTGTTTTTGTTTGCTTGAGTTCATTCGCGCGCTCTCGCTTTCTCCACTTTACAATTTTTTTGTTATTATTTATCTATTCCTGAGAGTTTATCTTATTTTTTATTTGTTTATTTAAATGAAGTCGACCAGTTGCCTGCCCTTCCTTCCATTATAAGTCACCGAGACAAACTGAACAAAGTTCTGAGGTCGACCTTGTAAAGATAAGGATTCAGGTCTGTCTGCTGTTTACCTTTGCTCCTGCCCGCACTGCCCTTCTCTCCACATTTATGTGTTTGTTTGTTTGTCTATCTAATCTTTTGGGTTTTTATTTCTAATGAGGTCGACCAGTTGTCTATTTATTATTTTTTTTACTACGCATCAAGCTGCGCTACTTGTCTTTGCTCCTGTGTGCTCGCGCACTGTCGCCTTTTCCACTTATTTTTATTTTTGATTTATTTTTTATTTATTTTGTCAATTTAAAAAAAAATACGCATCTTGCTGTGCTGTTTGTGTTTGCTTGAGTGCATTCGCGCGCTCTCGCTTTCTCCACTTTACAATTTTTTTGTTATTATTTATCTATTCCTGAGAGTTTATCTTATTTTTATTTGTTTATTTAAATGAAGTCAACCAGTTGCCTGCCCTTCCTTCCATTATCCGTCACCGAGACAAACTGAACAAAGTTCTGAGGTCGACCTTGTAAAGATAAGGATTCAGGTCTGTCTGCTGTTTACCTTTGCTCCTGCGCGCACTGCCCTTCTCTCCACATTTATGTGTTTGTTTGTTTGTCTATCTAATCTTTTGGGTTTTTATTTCTAATGAGGTCGACCAGTTCTCTATTTATTATTTTTTTTACTACGCATCAACCTGCGCTGCTTGTCTCTGCTCCTGTGTGCTCGGGCACTCTCGCCTTTTCCACTTATTTTTATTTTTGATTTATTTTTTCAATTTTAAAAAAAAATACGCATCGTGCTGTGCTGTTTGTGTTTGCTTGAGTGCATTAGCGCGCTCTCGCTTTCTCCACTTTACAATTTTTTTGTTATTATTTATCTATTCCTGAGAGTTTATCTTATTTTTTATTTGTTTATTTAAATGAAGTCGACCAGTTGCCTGCCCTTCCTTCCATTATCCGTCACCGAGACAAACAGAACAAAGTTCTGAGTTCGACCTTGTAAAGATAAGGATTCAGGTCTGTCTGCTGTTTACCTTTGTTCCTGGGCGCACTGCCCTTCTCTCCACATTTATGTGTTTGTTTGTTTGTCTATCTAATCTTTTGGGTTTTTATTTCTAATGAGGTCGACCAGTTGTCTATTTATTATTTTTTTTACTACGCATCAAGCTGCGCTGCTTGTCTTTGCTCCTGTGTGCTCGCGCACTCTCGCCTTTTCCACTTATTTTTATTTTTGATTTATTTTTTATTGATTTTGTCAATTTAAAAAAAAATACGCATCGTGCTGTGCTGTTTGTGTTTGCTTGAGTGCATTCGCGCGCTCTCGCTTTCTCCACTTACAATTTTTTTGTTATTATTTATCTATTCCTGAGAGTTTATCTTATTTTTTATTTGTTTATTTAAATGAAGTCGACCAGTTGCCTGCCCTTCCTTCCATTATCCGTCACCGAGACAAACTGAACAAAGTTCTGAGGTCGACCTTGTAAAGATAAGGATTCAGGTCTGTCTGCTGTTTACCTTTGCTCCTGCGCGCACTGCCCTTCTCTCCACATTTATGTGTTTGTTTGTTTGTCTATCTAATCTTTTGGGTTTTTATTTCTAATGAGGTCGACCAGTTGTCTATTTATTATTTTTTTTACTACCCATCAACCTGCGCTGCTTGTCTTTGCTCCTGTGTGCTCGCGCACTCTCGCCTTTTCCACTTATTTTTATTTTTGATTTATTTTTTATTGATTTTGTCAATTTAAAAAAAAATACGCATCGTGCTGTGCTGTTTGTGTTTGCTTGAGTGCATTCGCGCGCTCTCGCTTTCTCCACTTTACAATTTTTTTGTTATTATTTATCTATTCCTGAGAGTTTATCTTATTTTTTATTTGTTTATTTAAATGAAGTCGACCAGTTGCCTGCCCTTCCTTCCATTATCCGTCACCGAGACAAACTGAACAAAGTTCTGAGGTCGACCTTGTAAAGATAAGGATTCAGGTCTGTCTGCTGTTTACCTTTGCTCCTGCCCGCACTGCCCTTCTCTCCACATTTATGTGTTTGTTTGTTTGTCTATCTAATCTTTTGGGTTTTTATTTCTAATGAGGTCGACCAGTTGTCTATTTATTATTTTTTTTACTACGCATCAAGCTGCGCTACTTGTCTTTGCTCCTGTGTGCTCGCGCACTCTCGCCTTTTCCACTTATTTTTATTTTTGATTTATTTTTGATTTATTTTGTCAATTTTTTAAAAAAAATACGCATCATGCTGTGCTGTTTGTGTTTGCTTGAGTGCATTCGCGCGCTCTCGCTTTCTCCACTTTACAATTTTTTGTTATTATTTATCTATTCCTGAGAGTTTATCTTATTTTTTATTTGTTTATTTAAATGAAGTCGACCAGTTGCCTGCCCTTCCTTCCATTATCCGTCACCGAGACAAACTGAACAAAGTTCTGAGGTCGACCTTGTAAAGATAAGGATTCAGGTCTGTCTGCTGTTTACTTTTGCTCCTGCGCGCACTGCCCTTCTCTCCACATTTATGTGTTTGTTTGTTTGTCTATCTAATCTTTTGGGTTTTTATTTCTAATGAGGTCGACCAGTTGTCTATTTATTATTTTTTTTACTACGCATCAAGCTGCGCTGCTTGTCTTTGCTCCTGTGTGCTCGCGCACTCTCGCCTTTTCCACTTATTTTTATTTTTGATTTACTTTTGATTTACTTTGTCAATTTAAAAAAAAATACGCATCGTGCTGTGCTGTTTGTGTTTGCTTGAAGTGCATTCGCGTGCTCACGCTTTCTCCACTTTACAATTTTTTTGTTATTATTTATCTATTCTTGAGAGTTTATCTTATTTTTTATTTGTTTATTTAAATGAAGTCGACCATTTGCCTGCCCTTCCTTCCATTATCCGTCACCGAGGCAAACTGAACAAAGTTCTGAGGTCGACCTTGTAAAGATAAGGATTCAGGTCTGTCTGCTGTTTACCTTTGCTCCTGCGCGCACTGCCCTTCTCTCCACATTTATGTGTTTGTTTGTTTGTCTATCTAATCTTTTGGGTTTTTATTTCTAATGAGGTCGACCAGTTGTCTATTTATTATTTTTTTTACTACGCATCAAGCTGCGCTGCTTGTCTTTGCTCCTGTGTGCCCTCGCACTCTCTCCTTTTCCACTTATTTTTATTTTTGATTTATTTTGATTTATTTTGTCAATTTTAAAAAAAATATACGCATCGTCCTGTGCTGTTTGTGTTTGCTTGAGTGCATTCGCGCGCTCTCGCTTTCTCCACTTTACAATTTTTTTGTTATTATTTTTCTATTCCTGAGAGTTTATCTTATTTTTTATTTGTTTATTTAAATGAAGTCGACCAGTTGCCTGCCCTTCCTTCCATTATCCGTCACCGAGACAAACTGAACAAAGTTCTGAGGTCGACCTTGTAAAGATAAGGATTCAGGTCTGTCTGCTGTTTACCTTTGCTTCTGCGCGCACTGCCCTTCTCTCCACATTTATGTGTTTGTTTGTTTGTCTATCTAATCTTTTGGGTTTTTATTTCTAATGAGGTCGACCAGTTGTCTATTTATTATTTTTCTTACTACGCATCAAGCTGCGCTGCTTGTCTTTGCTCCTGTGTGCTCGCGCACTCTCGCCTTTTCCACTTATTTTTATTTTTGATTTACTTTTGATTTACTTTGTCAATTTAAAAAAAATACGCATCGTGCTGTGCTGTTTGTGTTTGCTTGAAGTGCATTCGCGTGCTCACGCTTTCTCCACTTTACAATTTTTTTGTTATTATTTATCTATTCCTGAGAGTTTATCTTATTTTTTATTTGTTTATTTAAATGAAGTCGACCATTTGCCTGCCCTTCCTTCCATTATCCGTCACCGAGACAAACTGAACAAAGTTCTGAGGTCGACCTTGTAAAGATAAGGATTCAGGTCTGTCTGCTGTTTACCTTTGCTCCTGAGCGCACTGCCCTTCTCTCCACATTTATGTGTTTGTTTGTTTGTCTATCTAATCTTTTGGGTTTTTATTTCTAATGAGGTCGACCAGTTGTCTATTTATTATTTTTTTTACTACGCATCAAGCTGCGCTGCTTGTCTTTGCTCCTGTGTGCCCTCGCACTCTCTCCTTTTCCACTTATTTTTATTTTTGATTTATATTGATTTATTTTGTCAATTTTAAAAAAAATATACGCATCGTGCTGTGCTGTTTGTGTTTGCTTGAGTGCATTCGCGCGCTCTCGCTTTCTCCACTTTACAATTTTTTTGTTATTATTTTTCTATTCCTGAGAGTTTATCTTATTTTTTATTTGTTTATTTAAATGAAGTCGACCAGTTGCCTGCCCTTCCTTCCATTATCCGTCACCGAGACAAACTGAACAAAGTTCTGAGGTCGACCTTGTAAAGATAAGGATTCAGGTCTGTCTGCTGTTTACCTTTGCTTCTGCGCGCACTGCCCTTCTCTCCACATTTATGTGTTTGTTTGTTTGTCTATCTAATCTTTTGGGTTTTTATTTCTAATGAGGTCGACCAGTTGTCTATTTATTATTTTTCTTACTACGCATCAAGCTGCGCTGCTTGTCTTTGCTCCTGTGTGCTCGGGCACTCTCGCCTTTCCCACTTATTTTTATTTTTGATTTATTTTTGATTTATTTTGTCAATTTAAAAAAAATACGCATCGTGCTGTGCTGTTTGTGTTTGCTTGAGTGCATTCGCGCGCTCTCGCTTTCTCCACTTTACAATTTTTTTGTTATTATTTATCTATTCCTGAGAGTTTATCTTATTTTTTATTTGTTTATTTAAATGAAGTCGACCAGTTGCCTGCCCTTCCTTCCATTATCCGTCACCGAGACAAACTGAACAAAGTTCTGAGGTCGACCTTGTAAAGATAAGGATTCAGGTCTGTCTGCTGTTTACCTTTGCTCCTGCGCGCACTGCCCTTCTCTCCACATTTATGTGTTTGTTTGTTTGTCTATCTAATCTTTTGGGGTTTTATTTCTAATGAGGTCGACCAGTTGTCTATTTATTATTTTTTTTACTACGCATCAAGCTGCGCTGCTTGTCTTTGCTCCTGTGTGCTCGCGCATTCTCGCCTTTTCCACTTATTTTTATTTTTGATTTATTTTTGATTTATTTTGTCAATTTAAAAAAAAATACGCATCGTGCTGTGCTGTTTGTGTTTGCTTGAGTGCATTCGCGCCCTATCGCTTTCTCCACTTTACAATTTTTTTGTTATTATTTATCTAGTCCTGAGAGTTTATCTTATTTTTTATTTGTTTATTTAAATGAAGTCGACCAGTTGCCTGCCCTTCCTTCCATTATCCGTCACCGAGACAAACTGAACAAAGTTCTGAGGTCGACCTTGTAAAGATAAGGATTCAGGTCTGTCTGCTGTTTACCTTTGCTCCTGCGCGCACTGCCCTTCTCTCCACATTTATGTGTTTGTTTGTTTGTCTATCTAATCTTTTGGGGTTTTATTTCTAATGAGGTCGACCAGTTGTCTATTTATTATTTTTTTTACTACGCATCAAGATGCGCTGCTTGTCTTTGCTCCTGTGTGCTCGCGCACTCTCTCCTTTTCCACTTATTTTTATTTTTGATTTATTTTGATTTATTTTGTCAATTTTAAAAAAAATATACGCCTCGTGCTGTGCTGTTTGTGTTTGCTTGAGTGCATTCGCGCGCTCTCGCTTTCTCCACTTTACAATTTTTTTGTTATTATTTTTCTATTCCTGAGAGTTTATCTTATTTTTTATTTGTTTATTTAAATGAAGTCGACCAGTTGCCTGCCCTTCCTTCCATTATCCGTCACCGAGACAAACTGAACAAAGTTCTGAGGTCGACCTTGTAAAGATAAGGATTCAGGTCTGTCTGCTGTTTACCTTTGCTCCTGCGCGCACTGCCCTTCTCTCCACATTTATGTGTTTGTTTGTTTGTCTATCTAATCTTTTGGGTTTTTATTTCTAATGAGGTCGACCAGTTGTCTATTTATTATTTTTTTTACTACGCATCAAGCTGCGCTGCTTGTCTTTGCTCCTGTGTGCTCGGGCACTCTCGCCTTTCCCACTTATTTTTATTTTTGATTTATTTTTGATTTATTTTGTCAATTTTAAAAAAAATACGCATCGTGCTGTGCTGTTTGTGTTTGCTTGAGTGCATTCGCGCGCTCTCGCTTTCTCCACTTTACAATTTTTTTGTTATTATTTATCTATTCCTGAGAGTTTATCTTATTTTTTATTTGTTTATTTAAATGTAGTCGACCTGTTGCCTGCCCTTCCTTCCATTATCCGTCACCGAGACAAACTGAACAAAGTTCTGAGGTCGACCTTGTAAAGATAAGGATTCAGGTCTGTCTGCTGTTTACCTTTGCTCCTGCGCGCACTGCCCTTCTCTCCACATTTATGTGTTTGTTTGTTTGTCTATCTAATCTTTTGGGTTTTTATTTCTAATGAGGTCGACCAGTTGTCTATTTATTATTTTTTTTACTACGCATCAAGCTGCGCTGCTTGTCTTTGCTCCTGTGTGCTCGCGCATTCTCGCCTTTTCCACTTATTTTTATTTTTGATTTATTTTTGATTTATTTTGTCAATTTAAAAAAAAATACGCATCGTGCTGTGCTGTTTGTGTTTGCTTGAGTGCATTCGCGCCCTCTCGCTTTCTCCACTTTACAATTTTTTTGTTATTATTTATCTATTCCTGAGAGTTTATCTTATTTTTTATTTGTTTATTTAAATGAAGTCGACCAGTTGCCTGCCCTTCCTTCCATTATCCGTCACCGAGACAAACTGAACAAAGTTCTGAGGTCGACCTTGTAAAGATAAGGATTCAGGTCTGTCTGCTGTTTACCTTTGCTCCTGCGCGCACTGCCCTTCTCTCCACATTTATGTGTTTGTTTGTTTGTCTATCTAATCTTTTGGGTTTTTATTTCTAATGAGGTCGACCAGTTGTCTATTTATTATTTTTTTTACTACGCATCAAGCTGCGCTGCTTGTCTTTGCTCCTGTGTGCTCGCGCACTCTCGCCTTTTCCACTTATTTTTATTTTTGATATATTTTTGGTTAATTTTGTCAATTTAAAAAAAATACGCATCGTGCTGTGCTGTTTGTGTTTGCTTGAGTGCATTCGCGCGCTCTCGCTTTCTCCACTTTACAATTTTTTTGTTATTATTTATCTATTCCTGAGAGTTTATCTTATTTTTTATTTGTTTATTTAAATGAAGTCGACCAGTTGCCTGCACTTCCTTCCATTATCCGTCACCGAGACAAACTGAACAAAGTTCTGAGGTCGACCTTGTAAAGATAAGGATTCAGGTCTGTCTGCTGTTTACCTTTGCTCCTGCGTGCACTGCCCTTCTCTCCACATTTATGTGTTTGTTTGTTTGTCTATCTAATCTTTTGGGGTTTTATTTCTAATGAGGTCGACCAGTTGTCTATTTATTATTTTTTTTACTACGCATCAAGCTGCGCTGCTTGTCTTTGCTCCTGTGTGCTCGCGCACTCTCTCCTTTTCCACTTATTTTTATTTTTGATTTATTTTGATTTATTTTGTCAATTTTAAAAAAAATATACGCCTCGTGCTGTGCTGTTTGTGTTTGCTTGAGTGCATTCGCGCGCTCTCGCTTTCTCCACTTTACAATTTTTTTGTTATTATTTTTCTATTCCTGAGAGTTTATCTTATTTTTTATTTGTTTATTTAAATGAAGTCGACCAGTTGCCTGCCCTTCCTTCCATTATCCGTCACCGAGACAAACTGAACAAAGTTCTGAGGTCGACCTTGTAAAGATAAGGATTCAGGTCTGTCTGCTGTTTACCTTTGCTCCTGCGCGCACTGCCCTTCTCTCCACATTTATGTGTTTGTTTGTTTGTCTATCTAATCTTTTGGGTTTTTATTTCTAATGAGGTCGACCAGTTGTCTATTTATTATTTTTTTTACTACGCATCAAGCTGCGCTGCTTGTCTTTGCTCCTGTGTGCTCGGGCACTCTCGCCTTTCCCACTTATTTTTATTTTTGATTTATTTTTGATTTATTTTGTCAATTTTAAAAAAAATACGCATCGTGCTGTGCTGTTTGTGTTTGCTTGAGTGCATTCGCGCGCTCTCGCTTTCTCCACTTTACAATTTTTTTTGTTATTATTTATCTATTCCTGAGAGTTTATCTTATTTTTTATTTGTTTATTTAAATGTAGTCGACCTGTTGCCTGCCCTTCCTTCCATTATCCGTCACCGAGACAAACTGAACAAAGTTCTGAGGTCGACCTTGTAAAGATAAGGATTCAGGTCTGTCTGCTGTTTACCTTTGCTCCTGCGCGCACTGCCCTTCTCTCCACATTTATGTGTTTGTTTGTTTGTCTATCTAATCTTTTGGGTTTTTATTTCTAATGAGGTCGACCAGTTGTCTATTTATTATTTTTTTTACTACGTATCAAGCTGCGCTGCTTGTCTTTGCTCCTGTGTGCTCGCGCATTCTCGCCTTTTCCACTTATTTTTATTTTTGATTTATTTTTGATTTATTTTGTCAATTTAAAAAAAAATACGCATCGTGCTGTGCTGTTTGTGTTTGCTTGAGTGCATTCGCGCCCTCTCGCTTTCTCCACTTTACAATTTTTTTGTTATTATTTATCTATTCCTGAGAGTTTATCTTATTTTTTATTTGTTTATTTAAATGAAGTCGACCAGTTGCCTGCCCTTCCTTCCATTATCCGTCACCGAGACAAACTGAACAAAGTTCTGAGGTCGACCTTGTAAAGATAAGGATTCAGGTCTGTCTGCTGTTTACCTTTGCTCCTGCGCGCACTGCCCTTCTCTCCACATTTATGTGTTTGTTTGTTTGTCTATCTAATCTTTTGGGTTTTTATTTCTAATGAGGTCGACCAGTTGTCTATTTATTATTTTTTTTACTACGCATCAAGCTGCGCTGCTTGTCTTTGCTCCTGTGTGCTCGCGCACTCTCGCCTTTTCCACTTATTTTTATTTTTGATATATTTTTGGTTAATTTTGTCAATTTAAAAAAAAATACGCATCGTGCTGTGCTGTTTGTGTTTGCTTGAGTGCATTCGCGCGCTCTCGCTTTCTCCACTTTACAATTTTTTTGTTATTATTTATCTATTCCTGAGAGTTTATCTTATTTTTTATTTGTTTATTTAAATGAAGTCGACCAGTTGCCTGCCCTTCCTTCCATTATCCGTCACCGAGACAAACTGAACAAAGTTCTGAGGTCGACCTTGTAAAGATAAGGATTCAGGTCTGTCTGCTGTTTACCTTTGCTCCTGCGCGCACTGCCCTTCTCTCCACATTTATGTGTTTGTTTGTTTGCCTATCTAATCTTTTGGGTTTTTATTTCTAATGAGGTCGACCAGTTGTCTATTTATTATTTTTTTTACTACGCATCAAGCTGCGCTGCTTGTCTTTGCCCCTGTGTGCTCGCGCACTCTCGCCTTTTCCACTTATTTTTATTTTTGATTTATTTTTGATTTATATTGTCAATTAAAAAAAAATACGCATCGTGCTGTGCTGTTTGTGTTTGCTTGAGTGCATTCGCGCGCTCTCGCTTTCTCCACTTTACAATTTTTTTGTTATTATTTATCTATTCTTGAGAGTTTATCTTATATTTTATTTGTTTATTTAAATGAAGTCGACCTGCTGCCTGCCCTTCCTTCCATTATCCGTCACCGAGACAAACTGAACAAAGTTCTGAGGTCGACCTTGTAAAGATAAGTATTCAGGTCTGTCTGCTGTTTAACTTTGCTCCTGCGCGCACTGCCCTTCTCTCCGCATTTATGTGTTTGTTTGTTTGTCTATCTAATCTTTTGGGTTTTTATTTCTAATGAGGTCGACCAGTTGTCTATTTATTATTTTTTTTACTACGCATCAAGCTGCGCTGCTTGTCTTTGCTCCTGTGTGCTCACGCACTCTCGCATTTTGCAGTTATTTTTATTTTTGATTTATTTTTGATTTATTTTGTCAATTTAAAAAAAATACGCATCGTGCTGTGCTGTTTGTGTTTGCTTGAGTGCATTCGCGCGCTCTCGCTTTCTCCACTTTACAATTTTTTTGTTATTATTTATCTATTCCTGAGAGTTTATCTTATTTTTTATTTGTTTATTTAAATGAAGTCGACCAGTTACCTGCCCTTCCTTCCATTATCCGTCACCGAGACAAACTGAACAAAGTTCTGAGGTCGACCTTGTAAAGATAAGGATTCAGGTCTGTCTGCTGTTTACCTTTGCTCCTGCGCGCACTGCCCTTCTCTCCACATTTATGTGTTTGTTTGTTTGTCTATCTAATCTTTTGGGTTTTTATTTCTAATGAGGTCGACCAGTTGTCTATTTATTATTTTTTTTACTACGCATCAAGCTGCGCTGCTTGTCTTTGCTCCTGTGTGCTCGCGCACTCTCTCCTTTTCCACTTATTTTTATTTTTGATTTATTTTTGATTAATTTTGTCAATTTAAAAAAAAAATACGCATCGTGCTGTGCTGTTTGTGTTTGCTTGAGTGCATTCGCGCGCTCTCGCTTTCTCCACTTTACAATTTTTTTGTTATTATTTATCTATTCCTGAGAGTTTATCTTATTTTTTATTTGTTTATTTAAATGAAATCGAACAGTTGCCTGCCCTTCCTTCCATTATCCATCACCGAGACAAACTGAACAAAGTTCTGAGGTCGACCTTGTAAAGATAAGTATTCAGGTCTGTCTGCTGTTTACCTTTGCTCCTGCGCGCACTGCCCTTCTCTCCACATTTATGTGTTTGTTTGTTTGTCTATCTAATCTTTTGGGTTTTTATTTCTAATGAGGTCGACCAGTTGTCTATTTATTATTTTTTTTACTACGCATCAATCTGCGCTGCTTGTCTTTGCTCCTGTGTGTTCGCGCACTCGCGCCTTTTCCTCTTATTTTTATTTTTGATTTATTTTTGATTTATTTTGTCAATTTAAAAAAAATACGCATTGTGCTGTGCTGTTTGTGTTTGCTTGAGTGAATTCGCGCGCTCTTGCTTTCTCCACTTTACAATTTTTTTGTTATTATTTATCTATTCCTGAGAGTTTATCTTATTTTTTTTTGTTTATTTAAATGAAGTCGACCAGTTGCCTGCCCTTCCTTCCATTATCCGTCACCGAGACAAACTGAACAAAGTTCTGAGGTCGACCTTGTAAAGATAAGGATTCAGGTCTGTCTGCTGTTTACCTTTGCGCCTGCGCGCACTGCCCTTCTCTCCACATTTATGTGTTTGTTTGTTTGTCTATCTAATCTTTTGGGTTTTCATTTCTAATGAGGTCGACCAGTTGTCTATTTATTATTTTTTTTACTACGCATCAAGCTGCGCTGCTTGTCTTTGCTCCTGTGTGCTCGCGCATTCTCGCCTTTTCCACTTATTTTTATTTTTGATTAATTTTTGATTTATTTTGTCAATTTAAAAAAAATACGCATCGTGCTGTGCTGTTTGTGTTTGCTTGAGTGCATTCGCGCGCTCTCGCTTTCTCCACTTTACAATTTTTTTGTTATTATTTATCTATTCCTGAGAGTTTATCTTATTTTTTATTTGTTTATTTAAATGAAGTCGACCATTTGCCTGCCCTTCCTTCCATTATCCGTCACCGAGACAAACTGAACAAAGTTCTGAGGTCGACCTTGTAAAGATAAGGATTCAGGTCTGTCTGCTGTTTACCTTTGCTCCTGCGCGCACTGCCCTTCTCTCCACATTTATGTGTTTGTTTGTTTGTCTATCTAATCTTTTGGGTTTTTATTTCTAATGAGGTCGACCAGTTGTCTATTTATTATTTTTTTTACTACGCATCAAGCTGCGCTGCTTGTCTTTGCTCCTGTGTGCTCGCGCACTCTCTCCTTTTCCACTTATTTTTATTTTTGATTTATTTTTGATTAATTTTGTCAATTTAAAAAAAAATACGCATCGTGCTGTGCTGTTTGTGTTTGCTTGAGTGCATTCGCGCGCTCTCGCTTTCTCCACTTTACAATTTTTTTGTTATTATTTATCTATTCCTGAGAGTTTATCTTATTTTTTATTTGTTTATTTAAATGAAATCGAACAGTTGCCTGCCCTTCCTTCCATTATCCATCACCGAGACAAACTGAACAAAGTTCTGAGGTCGACCTTGTAAAGATAAGTATTCAGGTCTGTCTGCTGTTTACCTTTGCTCCTGCGCGCACTGCCCTTCTCTCCACATTTATGTGTTTGTTTGTTTGTCTATCTAATCTTTTGGGTTTTTATTTCTAATGAGGTCGACCAGTTGTCTATTTATTATTTTTTTTACTACGCATCAATCTGCGCTGCTTGTCTTTGCTCCTGTGTGTTCGCGCACTCGCGCCTTTTCCTCTTATTTTTATTTTTGATTTATTTTTGATTTATTTTGTCAATTTAAAAAAAATACGCATTGTGCTGTGCTGTTTGTGTTTGCTTGAGTGAATTCGCGCGCTCTTGCTTTCTCCACTTTACAATTTTTTGTTATTATTTATCTATTCCTGAGAGTTTATCTTATTTTTTTTTGTTTATTTAAATGAAGTCGACCAGTTGCCTGCCCTTCCTTCCATTATCCGTCACCGAGACAAACTGAACAAAGTTCTGAGGTCGACCTTGTAAAGATAAGGATTCAGGTCTGTCTGCTGTTTACCTTTGCGCCTGCGCGCACTGCCCTTCTCTCCACATTTATGTGTTTGTTTGTTTGTCTATCTAATCTTTTGGGTTTTCATTTCTAATGAGGTCGACCAGTTGTCTATTTATTATTTTTTTTACTACGCATCAAGCTGCGCTGCTTGTCTTTGCTCCTGTGTGCTCGCGCATTCTCGCCTTTTCCACTTATTTTTATTTTTGATTAATTTTTGATTTATTTTGTCAATTTAAAAAAAATACGCATCGTGCTGTGCTGTTTGTGTTTGCTTGAGTGCATTCGCGCGCTCTCGCTTTCTCCACTTTACAATTTTTTTGTTATTATTTATCTATTCCTGAGAGTTTATCTTATTTTTTATTTGTTTATTTAAATGAAGTCGACCATTTGCCTGCCCTTCCTTCCATTATCCGTCACCGAGACAAACTGAACAAAGTTCTGAGGTCGACCTTGTAAAGATAAGGATTCAGGTCTGTCTGCTGTTTACCTTTGCTCCTGCGCGCACTGCCCTTCTCTCCACATTTATGTGTTTGTTTGTTTGTCTATCTAATCTTTTGGGTTTTTATTTCTAATGAGGTCGACCAGTTGTCTATTTATTATTTTTTTTACTACGCATCAAGCTGCGCTGCTTGTCTTTGCTCCTGTGTGCTCGGGCACTCTCGCCTTTCCCACTTATTTTTATTTTTGATTTATTTTTGATTTATTTTGTCAATTTAAAAAAAAATACGCATCGTGCTGTGCTGTTTGTGTTTGCTTGAGTGCATTCGCGCGCTCTCGCTTTCTCCACTTTACAATTTTTTTGTTATTATTTATCTATTCCTGAGAGTTTATCTTATTTTTTATTTGTTTATTTAAATGTAGTCGACCTGTTGCCTGCCCTTCCTTCCATTATCCGTCACCGAGACAAACTGAACAAAGTTCTGAGGTCGACCTTGTAAAGATAAGGATTCAGGTCTGTCTGCTGTTTACCTTTGCTCCTGCGCGCACTGCCCTTCTCTCCACATTTATGTGTTTGTTTGTTTGTCTATCTAATCTTTTGGGTTTTTATTTCTAATGAGGTCGACCAGTTGTCTATTTATTATTTTTTTTACTACGCATCAAGCTGCGCTGCTTGTCTTTGCTCCTGTGTGCTCGCGCATTCTCGCCTTTTCCACTTATTTTTATTTTTGATTTATTTTTGATTTATTTTGTCAATTTAAAAAAAAATACGCATCGTGCTGTGCTGTTTGTGTTTGCTTGAGTGCATTCGCGCCCTCTCGCTTTCTCCACTTTACAATTTTTTTGTTATTATTTATCTATTCCTGAGAGTTTATCTTATTTTTTATTTGTTTATTTAAATGAAGTCGACCAGTTGCCTGCCCTTCCTTCCATTATCCGTCACCGAGACAAACTGAACAAAGTTCTGAGGTCGACCTTGTAAAGATAAGGATTCAGGTCTGTCTGCTGTTTACCTTTGCTCCTGCGCGCACTGCCCTTCTCTCCACATTTATGTGTTTGTTTGTTTGTCTATCTAATCTTTTGGGTTTTTATTTCTAATGAGGTCGACCAGTTGTCTATTTATTATTTTTTTTACTACGCATCAAGCTGCGCTGCTTGTCTTTGCTCCTGTGTGCTCGCGCACTCTCGCCTTTTCCACTTATTTTTATTTTTGATATATTTTTGGTTAATTTTGTCAATTTAAAAAAAAAAACGCATCGTGCTGTGCTGTTTGTGTTTGCTTGAGTGCATTCGCGCGCTCTCGCTTTCTCCACTTTACAATTTTTTTGTTATTATTTATCTATTCCTGAGAGTTTATCTTATTTTTTATTTGTTTATTTAAATGAAGTCGACCAGTTGCCTGCCCTTCCTTCCATTATCCGTCACCGAGACAAACTGAACAAAGTTCTGAGGTCGACCTTGTAAAGATAAGGATTCAGGTCTGTCTGCTGTTTACCTTTGCTCCTGCGCGCACTGCCCTTCTCTCCACATTTATGTGTTTGTTTGTTTGCCTATCTAATCTTTTGGGTTTTTATTTCTAATGAGGTCGACCAGTTGTCTATTTATTATTTTTTTTACTACGCATCAAGCTGCGCTGCTTGTCTTTGCCCCTGTGTGCTCGCGCACTCTCGCCTTTTCCACTTATTTTTATTTTTGATTTATTTTTGATTTATATTGTCAATTTAAAAAAAATACGCATCGTGCTGTGCTGTTTGTGTTTGCTTGAGTGCATTCGCGCGCTCTCGCTTTCTCCACTTTACAATTTTTTTGTTATTATTTATCTATTCTTGAGAGTTTATCTTATATTTTATTTGTTTATTTAAATGAAGTCGACCTGCTGCCTGCCCTTCCTTCCATTATCCGTCACCGAGACAAACTGAACAAAGTTCTGAGGTCGACCTTGTAAAGATAAGTATTCAGGTCTGTCTGCTGTTTACCTTTGCTCCTGCGCGCACTGCCCTTCTCTCCGCATTTATGTGTTTGTTTGTTTGTCTATCTAATCTTTTGGGTTTTTATTTCTAATGAGGTCGACCAGTTGTCTATTTATTATTTTTTTTACTACGCATCAAGCTGCGCTGCTTGTCTTTGCTCCTGTGTGCTCACGCACTCTCGCATTTTGCAGTTATTTTTATTTTTGATTTATTTTTGATTTATTTTGTCAATTTAAAAAAAATACGCATCGTGCTGTGCTGTTTGTGTTTGCTTGAGTGCATTCGCGCGCTCTCGCTTTCTCCACTTTACAATTTTTTTGTTATTATTTATCTATTCCTGAGAGTTTATCTTATTTTTTATTTGTTTATTTAAATGAAGTCGACCAGTTACCTGCCCTTCCTTCCATTATCCGTCACCGAGACAAACTGAACAAAGTTCTGAGGTCGACCTTGTAAAGATAAGGATTCAGGTCTGTCTGCTGTTTACCTTTGCTCCTGCGCGCACTGCCCTTCTCTCCACATTTATGTGTTTGTTTGTTTGTCTATCTAATCTTTTGGGTTTTTATTTCTAATGAGGTCGACCAGTTGTCTATTTATTATTTTTTTTACTACGCATCAAGCTGCGCTGCTTGTCTTTGCTCCTGTGTGCTCGCGCACTCTCGCCTTTTCCACTTATTTTTATATTTGATTTATTTTTGATTAATTTTGTCAATTTAAAAAAAAAATACGCATCGTGCTGTGCTGTTTGTGTTTGCTTGAGTGCATTCGCGCGCTCTCGCTTTCTCCACTTTACAATTTTTTTGTTATTATTTATCTATTCCTGAGAGTTTATCTTATTTTTTATTTGTTTATTTAAATGAAGTCGACCAGTTGTCTGCCCTTCCTTCCATTATCCGTCACCGAGACAAACTGAACAAAGTTCTGAGGTCGAGCTTGTGAAGATAAGGATTCAGGTCTGTCTGCTGTTTACCTTTGCTCCTGCGCGCACTGCCCTTCTCTCCACATTTATGTGTATGTTTGTCTATCTAATGTTTTGGGTTTTTAGTTCTAATGAGATCGACCAGTTGTCTATTTATTATTTTTTTTACTACGCATCAAGCTGCCCTGCTTGTCTTTGCTCCTGTGTGCTCACCCACTCTCGCCTTTTCCACTTATTTTTATTTTTGATTTATTTTGTCAATTTAAAAAAAAATACGCATCGTGCTTTGCTGTTTGTGTTTGCTTGAGTGCATTCGCGCGCTCTCGCTTTCTCCACTTTACAATTTTTTGTTATTATTTATCTATTCCTGAGAGTTTATCTTATTTTTTATTTGTTTATTTAAATGAAGTCGACCAGTTGCCTGCCCTTCCTTCCATTATCCGTCACCGAGACAAACTGAACAAAGTTCTGAGGTCGACCTTGTAAAGATAAGGATTCAGGTCTGTCTGCTGTTTATCTTTGCTCCTGCGCGCACTGCCCTTCTCTCCACATTTATGTGTTTGTTTGTTTGTCTATCTGATCTTTTGGGTTTTTATTTCTAATGAGGTCGACCAGTTGTCTATTTATTATTTTTTTTACTACGCATCAAGCTGCGCTGCTTGTCTTTGCTCCTGTGTGCTCGCGCACTCTCGCCTTTTCCACTTATTTGTATTTTTGATTTATTTTTGATTTATTTTGTCAATTTAAAAAAACAATACGCATCATGCTGTGCTGTTTGTGTTTGCTTGAGTGCATTCGTGCGCTCTCGCTTTCTCCACTTTACAATTTTTTTGTTATTATTTATCTATTCCTGAGAGTTTATCTTATTTTTTATTTGTTTATTTAAATGAAGTCGACCAGTTGCCTGCCCTTCCTTCCATTATCCGTCACCGAGACAAACTGAACAAATTCTGAGGTCGACCTTGTAAAGATAAGGATTCAGGTCTGTCTGCTGTTTACATTTGCTCCTGCGCACACTGCCCTTCTCTCCACATTTATGTGTTTGTTTGTTTGTCTATCTAATCTTTTGGGTTTTTATTTCTAATGAGGTCGGCCAGTTGTCTATTTATTATTTTTTTTACTACGCATCAAGCTGCGCTGCTTGTCTTTGCTCCTGTGTGCTCGCGCACTCTCGCCTTTTCCACTTATTTTTATTTTTGATTTATTTTTGATTTATTTTGTCAATTTTAAAAAAAAATACGCATCGTGCTGTGCTGTTTGTGTTTGCTTGAGTGCATTCGCGCGCTCTCGCTTTCTCCACTTTACAATTTTTTTGTTATTATTTATCTATTCCTGAGAGTTTATCTTATTTTTTATTTGTTTATTTAAATGAAGTCGACCAGTTGCCTGCCCTTCCTTCCATTATCCGTCACCGAGACAAACTGAACAAAGTTCTGAGGTCGACCTTGTAAAGATAAGGATTCAGGTCTGTCTGCTGTTTACCTTTGCTCCTGCGCGCACTGCCCTTCTCTCCACATTTATGTGTTTGTTTGTTTGTCTATCTAATCTTTTGGGTTTTTATTTCTAATGAGGTCGACCAGTTGTCTATTTATTATTTTTTTTACTACGCATCAAGTTGCGCTGCTTGTCTTTGCTCCTGTGTGCTCGCGCATTCTCGCCTTTTCCACTTATTTTTATTTTTGATTTATTTTTGATTTATTTTGTCAATTTAAAAAAAAATACGCATCGTGCTGTGCTGTTTGTGTTTGCTTGAGTGCATTCGCGCCCTCTCGCTTTCTCCACTTTACAATTTTTTGTTATTATTTATCTATTCCTGAGAGTTTATCTTATTTTTTATTTTTTTATTTAAATGAAGTCGACCACTTGCCTGCCCTTCCTTCCATTATCCGTCACCGAGACAAACTGAACAAAGTTCTGAGGTCGACCTTGTAAAGATAAGGATTCAGGTCTGTCTGCTGTTTACCTTTGCTCCTGCGCGCACTGCCCTTCTCTCCACATTTATGTGTTTGTTTGTTTGTCTATCTGATCTTTTGGGTTTTTATTTCTAATGAGGTCGACCAGTTCTCTATTTATTATTTTTTTTACTACGCATCAAGCTGCGCTGCTTGTCTTTGCTCCTGTGTGCTCGCGCACTCTCGCCTTTTCCACTTATTTTTATTTTTGATTTATTTTTGATTTATTTTGTCAATTTAAAAAAAATACGCATCATGCTGTGCTGTTTGTATTTGCTTGAGTGCATTTGTGCGCTCTCGCTTTCTCCACTTTACAATTTTTTTGTTATTATTTATCTATTCCTGAGAGTTAATCTTATTTTTTATTTGTTTATTTAAATGAAGTCGACCAGTTGCCTGCCCTTCCTTCCATTATCCGTCACCGAGACACACTGCACAAAGTTCTGAGGTCGACCTTGTAAAGATAAGGATTCAGGTCTGTCTGCTGTTTACCTTTGCTCCTGCGCGCACTGCCCTTCTCTCCACATTTATGTGGTTGTTTGTTTGTCTATCTAATCTTTTGTGTTTTTATTTCTAATGAGGTCGACCAGTTGTCTATTTATTATTTTCTTACTACGCATCAAGCTGCGCTGCTTGTCTTTGCTCCTGTGTGCTCGCGCACTCTCGCCTTTTCCACTTATTTTTATTTTTGATTTATTTTTGATTAATTTTGTCAATTTAAAAAAAAAATACGCATCGTGCTGTGCTGTTTGTGTTTGCTTGAGTGCATTCGCGCGCTCTCGCTTTCTCCACTTTACAATTTTTTTGTTATTATTTATCTATTCCTGAGAGTTTATCTTATTTTTTATTTGTTTATTTAAATGAAGTCGACCAGTTGCCTGCCCTTCCTTCCATTATCCGTCACCGAGACAAACTGAACAAAGTTCTGAGGTCGACCTTGTAAAGATAAGGATTCAGGTCTGTCTGCTGTTTACCTTTGCTCCTGCGCGCACTGCCCTTCTCTCCACATTTATGTGTTTGTTTGTTTGTCTATCTAATCTTTTGGGTTTTTATTTCTAATGAGGTCGACCAGTTGTCTTTTTATTATTTTTTTTACTACGCATCAAGCTGCGCTGCTTGTCTTTGCTCCTGTGTGCTCGCGCACTCTCGCCTTTTCCACTTATTTTTATTTTTGATTTATTTTTGATTTATTTTGTCAATTTAAAAAAAATACGCATTGTGCTGTGCTGTTTGTGTTTGCTTGAGTGCATTCGCGCGCTCTCGCTTTCTCCACTTTACAATTTTTGTGTTATTATTTATCTATTCCTGAGAGTTTATCTTATTTTTTATTTGTTTATTTAAATGAAGTCGACCAGTTTCCTGCCCTTCCTTCCATTACCCGTCACCGAGACAAACTGAACAAAGTCCTGAGGTCGACCTTGTAAAGATAAGGATTCAGGTCTGTCTGCTGTTTACCTTTGCTCCTGCGCGCAGTGCCCTTCTCTCCACATTTATGTGTTTGTTTGTTTGTCTATCTAATCTTTTGGGTTTTTATTTCTAATGTGGTCGACCAGTTGTCTATTTATTATTTTTTTTACTACGCATCAAGCTGCGCTGCTTGTCTTTGCTCCTCTGTGCTCGCGCATTCTCGCCTTTTCCACTTATTTTTATTTTTGATTTATTTTTTATTTATTTTGTCAATTTAAAAAAAAATACGCATCGTGCTGTGCTGTTTGTGTTTGCTTGAGTGCATTCGCGCGCTCTCGCTTTCTCCACTTCACAATTTTTTTGTTATTATTTATCTATTCCTGAGAGTTTATCTTATTTTGTATTTGTTTATTTAAATGAAGTCTACCAGTTGCCTGCCCTTCCTTCCATTATCCGTCACCGAGACAAACTGAACAAAGTTCTGAGGTCGACCTTGTAAAGATAAGGATTCAGGTCTGTCTGCTGTTTACCTTTGCTCCTGCGCGCACTGCCCTTCTCTCCACATTTATATGTTTGTTTGTTTGTCTATCTAATCTTTTGGGTTTTTATTTCTAATGAGGTCGGCCAGTTGTCTATTTATTATTATTTTTTACTATACATCAAGATGCGCTGCTTGTCTTTGCTCCTGTGTGCTCGCGCACTCTCGCCTTTTCCACTTATTTTTATTTTTGATTTATTTTTGATTTATTTTGTCAATTTTAAAAAAAAATACGCATCGTGCTGTGCTGTTTGTGTTTGCTTGAGTGCATTCGCGCGCTCTCGCTTTCTCCACTTTACAATTTTTTTGTTATTATTTATCTATTCCTGAGAGTTTATCTTATTTTTTATTTGTTTATTTAAATGAAGTCGACCAGTTGCCTGCCCTTCCTTCCATTATCGGTCACCGAGACAAACTGCACAAAGTTCTGAGGTCGACCTTGTAAAGATAAGGATTCAGGTCTGCCTGCTGTTTACCTTTGCTCCTGCGCGCACTGCCCTTCTCTCCACATTTATGTGTTTGTTTGTTTGTCTATCTAATCTTTTGGGATTTTATTTCTAATGAGGTCGACCAGTTGTCTATTTATTATTTTTTTTACTACGCATCAAGCTGCGCTGCTTGTCTTTGCTCCTGTGTGCTCGCGCACTCTCGCCTTTTCCACTCATTTTTATTTTTGATTTATTTTTGATTTATTTTGTCAATTAAAAAAAAATACGGATCGTGCTGTGCTGTTTGTGTTTGCTTGAGTGCATTCGCGCGCTCTCGCTTTCTCCACTTTACAATTTTTTTGTTATTATTTATCTATTCCTGAGAGTTTATCTTATTTTTTATTTGTTTACTTAAATGAAGTCGACCAGTTGCCTGCCCTTCCTTCCATTATCCGTCACCGAGACAAACTGAACAAAGTTCTGAGGTCGACCTTGTAAAGATAAGGATTCAGGTCTGTCTGCTGTTTACCTTTGCTCCTGCGCGCACTGCCCTTCTCTCCACATTTATGTGTTTGTTTGTTTGTCTATCTAATCTTTTGGGTTTTTATTTCTAATGAGGTCGATCAGTTGTCTATTTATTATTTTTTTTACTACGCATCAAGCTGCGCTGCTTGTCTTTGCTCTTGTGTGCTCGCGCACTCTCGCCTTTTCCACTTATTTTTATTTTTGATTTATATTTGATTTATTTTGTCAATTTAAAAAAAAATACGCATCGTGCTGTGCTGTTTGTGTTTGCTTGAGTGCATTCGCGCGCTCTCGCTTTCTCCACTTTACAATTTTTTTGTTATTATTTATCTATTCCTGAGAGTTTATCTTATTTTTTATTTGTTTATTTAAATGAAGTCGACCAGTTGCCTGCCCTTCCTTCCATTATCCGTCACCGAGACAAACTGAACAAAGTTCTGAGGTCGACCTTGTAAAGATAAGGATTCAGGTCTGTCTGCTGTTTACCTTTGCTCCTGCGCTCACTGCCCTTCTCTCCACATTTATGTGTTTGTTTGTTTGTCTATCTAATCTTTTGGGTTTTTATTTCTAATGAGGTCGACCAGTTGTCTATTTATTATTTTTTTTACTACGCATCAAGCTGCGCTGCTTGTCTTTGCTCCTGTGTGCTCGCGCACTGTCGCCTTTTCCACTTATTTTTATTTTTGATTTATTTTTGATTTATTTTTTTCAATTTAAAAAAAATACGCATCGTGCTGTGCTGTTTGTGTTTGCTTGAGTGCATTCGCGCGCTCTCGCTTTCTCCACTTTACAATTTTTTTGTTATTATTTATGTATTCCTGAGAGTTTATCTTATTTTTTATTTGTTTATTTAAATGAAGTCGACCAGTTGCCTGCCCTTCCTTCCATTATCCGTCACCGAGACAAACTGAACAAAGTTCTGAGGTCGACCTTGTAAAGATAAGGATTCAGGTCTGTCTGCTGTTTACCTTTGCTCCTGCGCGCACTGCCCTTCTCTCCACATTTATGTGTTTGTTTGTTTGTCTATCTAATCTTTTGGGTTTTTATTTCTAATGAGGTCGACCAGTTGTCTATTTATTATTTTTTTACTACGCATCAAGCTGCGCTGCATGTCTTTGCTCCCGTGTGCTCGCGCACTCTCGCCTTTTCCACTTATTTTTATTTTTGATTTATTTTTGATTTATTTTGTCAATTTAACAAAAAATACGCATCGTGCTGTGCTGTTTGTGTTTGCTTGAGTGCATTCGCGCGCTCTCGCTTTCTCCACTTTACAATTTTTTTGTTATTATTTATCTATTCCTGAGAGTTTATCTTATTTTTTATTTGTTTATTTAAATGAAGTCGACCAGTTGCCTGCCCTTCCTTCCATTATCCGTCACCGAGACAAACTGAACAAAGTTCTGAGGTCGACCTTGTAAAGTTAAGGATTCAGGTCTGTCTGCTGTTTACCTTTGCTCCTGCGCGCACTGCCCTTCTGTCCACATTTATGTGTTTGTTTGTTTGTCTATCTAATCTTTTGGGTTTTTATTTCTAATGAGGTCGACCAGTTGTCTATTTATTATTTTTTTTACTACGCATCAAGATGCGCTGCTTGTCTTTGCTCCTGTGTGCTCGCGCACTCTCGCCTTTTCCACTTATTTTTATTTTTGATTTATATTTGATTTATTTTGTCAATTTAAAAAAAATACGCATCGTGGTGTGCTGTTTGTGTTTGCTTGAGTGCATTCGCGCGCTCTCGCTTTCTCCACTTTACAATTTTTTTGTTATTATTTATCTATTCCTGAGAGTTTATCTTATTTTTTATTTGTTTATTTAAATGAAGTCGACCAGTTGCCTGCCCTTCCTTCCATTATCCGTCACCGAGACAAACTGAACAAAGTTCTGAGGTCGACCTTGTAAAGATAAGGATTCAGGTATGTCTGCTGTTTAACTTTGCTCCTGCGCGCACTGCCCTTCTCTCCACATCTATGTGTTTGTTTCTTTGTCTATCTAATCTTTTGGGTTTTTATTTCTAATGAGGTCGACCAGTTGTCTATTTATTATTTTTTTTACTACGCATCAAGCTGCGCTGCTTGTCTTTGCTCCTGTGTGCTCGCGCACTCTCGCCTTTTCCACTTAATTTTATTTTTTATTTATATTTGATTTATTTTGTCAATTTAAAAAAAATACGCATCGTGCTGTGCTGTTTGTGTTTGCTTGAGTGCATTCGCGCGCTCTCGCTTTCTCCACTTTACAATTTTTGGTTATTATTTATCTATTCCTGAGAGTTTATCTTATTTTTTATTTGTTTATTTAAATGAAGTCGACCAGTTGCCTGCCCTTCCTTCCATTATCCGTCACCGAGACAAACTGAACAAAGTTCTGAGGTCGACCTTGTAAAGATAAGGATTCAGGTCTGTCTGCTGTTTACCTTTGCTCCTGCGCGCACTGCCCTTCTCTCCACATTTATGTGTTTGTTTGTTTGTCTATCTAATCTTTTGGGTTTTTATTTCTAATGAGGTCGACCAGTTGTCTATTTATTATTTTTTTTACTACGCATCAAGCTGCGCTGCTTGTCTTTGCTCCTGTGTGCTCGCGCACTCTCGCCTTTTCCACTTATTTTTATTTTTGATTTATTTTTTCAATTTAAAAAAAATACGCATCGTGCTGTGCTGATTGTGTTTGCTTGAGTGCATTCGCGCGCTCTCGCTTTCTCCACTTTACAATTTTTTTGTTATTATTTATCTATTCCTGAGAGTTTATCTTATTTTTTATTTGTTTATTTAAATGAAGTCGACCAGTTGCCTGCCCTTCCTTCCATTATCCGTCACCGAGACAATCTGAACAAAGTTCTGAGGTCGACCTTGTAAAGATAAGGATTCAGGTCTGTCTGCTGTTTACCTTTGCTACTGCGCGCACTGCCCTTCTCTCCACATTTATGTGTTTGTTTGTTTGTCTATCTAATCTTTTGGGTTTTTATTTCTAATGAGGTCGACCAGTTGTCTATTTATTATTTTTTTTACTACGCATCAAGCTGCGCTGCTTGTCTTTGCTCCTGTGTGCTCGCGCACTCTCGCCTTTTCCACTTATTTTTATTTTTGATTTATTTTTGATTTATTTTGTCAATTTAAAAAAAAATACGCATCGTGCTGTGCTGTTTGTGTTTGCTTGAGTGCATTCGCGCGCTCTCGCTTTCTCCACTTTACAATTTTTTTGTTATTATTTATCTATTCCTGAGAGTTTATCTTATTTTTTATTTGTTTATTTAAATGATGTCGACCTGTTGCCTGCCCTTCCTTCCATTATCCGTCACCGAGACAAACTGAACAAAGTTCTGAGGTCGACCTTGTAAAGATAAGGATTCAGGTCTGTCTGCTGTTTACCTTTGCTCCTGCGCGCACTGCCCTTCTCTCCACATTTATGTGTTTGTTTGTTTGTCTATCTAATCTTTTGGGTTTTTATTTCTAATGAGGTCGACCAGTTGTCTATTTATTATTTTTTTTACTACGCATCAAGCTGCGCTGCTTGTCTTTGCTCCTGTGTGCTCGGGCACTCTCGCCTTTTCCACTTATTTTTATTTTTGATTTATTTTTGATTTATTTTGTCAATTTAAAAAAAATACGCATCGTGCTGTGCTGTTTGTGTTTGCTTGAGTGCATTCGCGCGCTCTCGCTTTCTCCACTTTACAATTTTTTGTTATTATTTATATATTCCTGAGAGTTTATCTTATTTTTATTTGTTTATTTAAATGAATTCGACCAGTTGCCTGCCCTTCCTTCCATTATCCGTCACCGAGACAAACTGAACAAAGTTCTGAGGTCGATCTTGTAAAGATAAGGATTCAGGTCTGTCTGCTGTTTACCTTTGCCACTGCGCGCACTGCCCTTCTCTCCACATTTATGTGTTTGTTTGTTTGTCTATCTAATCTTTTGGGTTTTTATTTCTAATGAGGTCGACCAGTTGTCTATTTATTATTTTTTTTTACTACGCATCAAGCTGCGCTGCTTGTCTTTGCTCCTGTGTGCTCGCGCACTCTCGCCTTTTCCACTTATTTTTATTTTTGATTTATTTTTGATTTATTTTGTCAATTTAAAAAAAAATACGCATCGTGCTGTGCTGTTTGTGTTTGCTTGAGTGCATTCGCGCGCTCTCGCTTTCTCCACTTTACAATTTTTTTGTTATTATTTATCTATTCCTGAGAGTTTATCTTATTTTTTATTTGTTTATTTAAATGAAGTCGACCAGTTGCCTGCCCTTCCTTCCATTATCGGTCACCGAGACAAACTGCACAAAGTTCTGAGGTCGACCTTGTAAAGATAAGGATTCAGGTCTGTCTGCTGTTTACCTTTGCTCCTGCGCGCACTGCCCTTCTCTCCACATTAATGTGTTTGTTTGTTTGTCTATCTAATCTTTTGGGTTTTTATTTCTAATGAGGTCGACCAGTTGTCTATTTATTATTTTTTTTACTACGCATCAAGCTGCGCTGCTTGTCTTTGCCCTGTGTGCTCGCGCACTCTCGCCTTTTTCA
The DNA here is from genome assembly GCF_023159225.1 of Perognathus longimembris pacificus. Taxonomy (NCBI): domain Eukaryota; kingdom Metazoa; phylum Chordata; class Mammalia; order Rodentia; family Heteromyidae; genus Perognathus; species Perognathus longimembris. The sequence goes on along the minus strand of NW_025958410.1, from coordinate 3,214 downwards.
CTTATTTTTATTTTTGATTTATTTTGTCAATTTTAAAAAAAAATACACATCGTGCCGCGCTGTTTGTGTTTGCTTGAGTGCATTCGCGCGCTCTCGCTTTCTCCACTTTACAAATTTTTTGTTATTATTTATCTATTCCTGAGAGTTTATCTTATTTTTTATTTGTTTATTTAAATGAAGTTTATTTAAATGATTTATTTAAATCAAGCTGCGCTGCTTGTCTTTGCTCCTTTGTGCTCCCGCACTCTCGCCTTTTCCACTTATTTTTATTTTTGATTTATTTTTGATTTATTTTGTCAATTTAAAAAAAATACGCATCGTGCTGTGCTGTTTGTGTTTGCTTGAGTGCATTCGCGCTCTCACTTTCTCCACTTTACATTTTTTTTGTTATTATTTATCTATTCCTGAGAGTTTATCTTAATTTTTATTTGTTTATTTAAATGAAGTCGACCAGTTGCCTGCCCTTCCTTCCATTATCCGTCACCGAGACAAACTGAACAAAGTTCTGAGGTCGACCTTTTAAAGATAAGGATTCAGGTCTGTCTGCTGTTTACCTTTGCTCCTGCGCGCACTGCCCTTCTCTCCACATTTATGTGTTTGTTTGTTTGTCTATCTAATCTTTTGGGTTTTTATTTCTAATGAGGTCGACCAGTTGTCTATTTATTATTTTTTTTACTACGCATCAAGCTGCGCTGCTTGTCTTTGCTCCTGTGTGCTCGCGCACTCTCGCCTTTTCCACTTATTTTTATTTTTGATTTATTTTTGATTTATTTTGTCAATTTTAAAAAAAAATACGCATCGTGCTGTGCTGTTTGTGTTTGCTTGAGTGCATTCGCGCGCTCTCGCTTTCTCCACTTTACAATTTTTTTGTTATTATTTATCTATTCCTGAGAGTTTATCTTATTTTTTATTTGTTTATTTAAATGAGGTCGACCAGTTGCCTGCCCTTCCTTCCATTATCGGTCACCGAGACAAACTGAACAAAGTTCTGAGGTCGACCTTGTAAAGATAAGGATTCAGGTCTGTCTGCTGTTTACCTTTGCTCCTGCGCGCACTGCCCTTCTCTCCACATTTATGTGTTTGTTTGTTTGTCTATCTAATCTTTTGGGTTTTTATTTCTAATGAGGTCGACCAGTTGTCTATTTATTATTTTTTTTACTACGCATCAAGCTGCGCTGCTTGTCTTTGCTCCTGTGTGCTCGGGCACTCTCGCCTTTTCCACTTATATTTATTTTGGATTTATTTTGTAAATTTAAAAAAAAATACGCATCGTGCTGTGCTGTTTGTGTTTGCTTGAGTGCATTCGCGCGCTCTCGCTTTCTCCACTTTACAATTTTTTTGTTATTATTTATCTATTCCTGAGAGTTTATCTTATTTTTTTTTGTTTATTTAAATGAAGTCGACCAGTTGCCTGCCCTTCCTTCCATTATCCGTCACCGAGACAAACTGAACAAAGTTCTGAGGTCGACCTTGTAAAGATAAGGATTCAGGTCTGTCTGCTGTTTACCTTTGCTCCTGCGCTCACTGCCCTTCTCTCCACATTTATGTGTTTGTTTGTTTGTCTATCTAATCTTTTGGGTTTTTATTTCTAATGAGGTCGACCAGTTGTCTATTTATTATTTTTTTTACTACGCATCAAGCTGCGCAGCTTGTCTTTGCTCCTGTATGCTCGCGCACTCTCGCCTTTTCCACTTATTGTTATTTTTGATTTATTTTTGATTTATTTTGTCAATTTTAAAAAAAAATACGCATCGTGCTGTGCTGTTTTTGTTTGCTTGAGTGCATTCGCGCACTCTCGCTTTCTCCACATTACAATTTTTTTGTTATTATTTATCTATTCCTGAGAGTTTATCTTATTTTTTATTTGTTTATTTAAATGAAGTCGACCAGTTGCCTGCCCTTCCTTCCATTATACGTCACCGAGACAAACTGAACAAAGTTCTGAGGTCGACCTTGTAAAGATAAGGGTTCAGGTCTGTCTGCTGTTTACCTTTGCTCCTGCCCGCACTGCCCTTCTCTCCACATTTATGTGTTTGTTTGTTTGTCTATCTAATCTTTTGGGTTTTTATTTCTAATGAGGTCGACCAGTTGTCTATTTATTTTTTTTTTACTACGCATCATCTGCGCTGCTTTTCTTTGCTCCTGTGTGCTCGCGCACTCTCGCCTTTTCCACTTATTTTTATTTTTGATTTATTTTTGATTTATTTTGTCAATTTAAAAAAAAATACGCATCGTGCTGTGCTGTTTGTGTTTGCTTGAGTGCATTCGCGCGCTCTCGCTTTCTCCACTTTACAATTTTTTTGTTATTATTTATCCATTCCTGAGAGTTTATCTTATTTTTTATTTGTTTATTTAAATGAAGTCGACCAGTTGCCTGCCCTTCCTTCCATTATCGGTCACCGAGACAAACTGCACAAAGTTCTGAGGTCGACCTTGTAAAGATAAGGATTCAGGTCTGTCTGCTGTTTACCTTTGCTCCTGCGCGCACTGCCCTTCTCTCCACATTTATGTGTTTGTTTGTTTGTCTATCTAATCTTTTGGGTTTTTATTTCTAATGAGGTCGACCAGTTGTCTATTTATTATTTTTTTTTACTACGCATCAAGCTGCGCTGCTTGTCTTTGCTCCTGTGTGCTCGCGCACTCTCGCCTTTTTTCACTTATTTTTATTTTTGATTTATTTTGTCAATTTTAAAAAAAAAATACACATCGTGCCGCGCTGTTTGTGTTTGCTTGAGTGCATTCGCGCGCTCTCGCTTTCTCCACTTTACAAATTTTTTGTTATTATTTATCTATTCCTGAGAGTTTATCTTATTTTTTATTTGTTTATTTAAATGAAGTTTATTTAAATGATTTATTTAAATCAAGCTGCGCTGCTTGTCTTTGCTCCTTTGTGCTCCCGCACTCTCGCCTTTTCCACTTATTTTTATTTTTGATTTATTTTTGATTTATTTTGTCAATTTAAAAAAAATACGCATCGTTCTGTGCTGTTTGTGTTTGCTTGAGTGCATTCGCGCTCTCACTTTCTCCACTTTACATTTTTTTTGTTATTATTTATCTATTCCTGAGAGTTTATCTTAATTTTTACTTGTTTATTTAAATGAAGTCGACCAGTTGCCTGCCCTTCCTTCCATTATCCGTCACCGAGACAAACTGAACAAAGTTCTGAGGTCGACCTTTTAAAGATAAGGATTCAGGTCTGTCTGCTGTTTACCTT
>NW_025958409.1:0-25359 GCF_023159225.1 Perognathus longimembris pacificus | reverse complement strand
AAGACAAGCAGCGCAGCTTGATGCGTAGTAAAAAAAATAATAAATAGACAACTGGTCGACCTCATTAGAAATAAAAACCCAAAAGATTAGATAGACAAACAAACAAACACATAAATGTGGAGAGAAGGGCAGTGCGCGCAGGAGCAAAGGTAAACAGCAGACAGACCTGAATCCTTATCTTTACAAGGTCGACCTCAGAACTTTGTTCAGTTTGTCTCGGTGAGGGATAATGGAAGGAAGGGCAGGCAACTGGTCGACTTCATTTAAATAAACAAATAAAAAATAAGATAAACTCTCAGGAATAGATAAATAATAACAAAAAAATTGTAAAGTGGAGAAAGCGAGAGCGCGCGAATGCACTCAAGCAAACACAAACAGCACAGCACGATGCGTATTTTTTTTTAATTGACAAAATAAATCAAAAATAAAAATAAGTGGAAAAGGCGAGAGTGCGCGAGCACACAGGAGCAAAGACAAGGAGCGAAGCTTGATGCGTAGAAAAAAAAATAATAAATAGACAACTGGTCGACCTCATTAGAAATAAAAACCCAAAAGATTAGATAGACAAACAAACAAACACATAAATGTGGAGAGAAGGGCAGTGCGCGCAGGAGCAAAGGTAAACAGCAGACAGACCTGAATCCTTATCTTTACAAGGTCGACCTCAGAACTTTGTACAGTTTGTCTCGGTGACGGATAATGGAAGGAAGGGCAGGCAACTGGTCGACTTCATTTAAATAAACAAATAAAAAATAGGATAAACTCTCAGGATTAGATAAATAATAACAAAAAAATTGTAAAGTGGAGAATGCAAGGGCGCGAATGCACTCAAGTAAACACAAACAGCACAGCACGATGCGTATTTTTTTTTAAATTGACAAAATGAATCAAAAATAAATCAAAAATAAAAATAAGTGGAAAAGGCGAGAGTGCGCGAGCACACAGGAGCAAAGACAAGCAGCGCAGCTTGATGCGTAGTAAAAAAAATAATAAATTGACAACTGGTCGACCTCATTAGAAATAAAAACCCAAAAGATTAGATAGACAAACAAACAAACACATAAATGTGGAGAGAAGGGCAGTGCTCGCAGGAGCAAAGGTAAACAGCAGACAGACCTGAATCCTTATCTTTACAAGGTCGACCTCAGAACTTTGTTCAGTTTGTCTCGGTGACGGATAATGGAAGGAAGGGCAGGCAACTGGTCGACTTCATTTAAATAAACAAATAAAAAATAAGAAACTCTCAGGAATAGATAAATAATAACAAAAAAATTGTAAAGTGGAGAAAGCGAGAGCGCGCGAATGCACTCAAGCAAACAGAAACAGCACAGCACGATGCGTATTTTTTTTAAATTGACAAAATAAATCAAAAATAAATCAAAAATAAAAATAAGTGGAAAAGGCGAGAGTGCGCGAGCACACAGGAGCAAAGACAAGCAGCGCAGCTTGATGCGTAGTAAAAAAAATAATAAATAGACAACTGGTCGACCTCATTAGAAATAAAAACCCAAAAGATTAGATAGACAAACAAACACATAAATGTGGAGAGAAGGGCAGTGCGCGCAGGAGCAAAGGTAAACAGCAGACAGACCTGAATCCTTATCTTTACAAGGTCGACCTCAGAACTTTGTTCAGTTTCTCTCGGTGACGGATAATGGAAGGAAGGGCAGGCAACTGGTCGACTTCATCTAAATAAACAAATAAAAAATAAGATAAACTCTCAGGAATAGATAAATAATAAAAAAAATTGTAAAGTAGAGAAAGCGAGAGCGCGCGAATGCACTCGAGCAAACACAAACAGCACAGCACGATGCGTATTTTTTTTAATATTGACAAAATAAATCAAAAATAAATCAAAAATAAAAATAAGTGGAAAAGGCGAGAGTGCGCGAGCACACAGGAGCAAAGACAAGCAGCAGAGCTTGATGCGTAGTAAAAAAAATAATAAATAGACAACTGGTCGACCTCATTAGAAATAAAAACCCAAAAGATTAGATAGACAAACAAACAAACACATGAATGTGGAGAGAAGGGCAGTGCGCGCAGGAGCAAAGGTAAACAGCAGACAGACCTGAATCCTTATCTTTACAAGGTCGACCTCAGAAATTTGTTCAGTTTGTCTCGGTGACAGGATAATGGAAGGAAGGGCAGGCAACTGGTCGACTTCATTTAAATAAACAAATAAAAAATAAGATAAACTCTCAGGAATAGATAAATAATTACAAAAAAATTGTAAAGTGGAGAAAGCGAGAGCGCGCGAATGCACTCACGCTAACACAAACAGCACAGCACGATGCGTATTTTTTTTTAAATTGACAAAATAAATCAAAAATAAAAATAAGTGGAAAAGGCGAGAGTGCGCGAGCACACAGGAGCAAAGACAAGCAGCGCAGCTTGATGCGTAGTAAAAAAAATAATAAATAGACAACTGGTCGACCTCATTAGAAATAAAAACCCAAAAGATTAGATAGACAAACAAACAAACACATAAATGTGGAGAGAAGGGCAGTGCGCGCAGGAGCAAAGGTAAACAGCAGACAGACCTGAATCCTTATCTTTACAAGGTCGACCTCAGAACTTTGTTCAGTTTGTCTCGGTGACGGATAATGGAAGGAAGGGCAGGCAACTGGTCGACTTCATTTAAATAAACAAATAAAAAATAAGATAAACTCTCAGGAATAGATAAATAATAACAAAAAAATTGTAAAGTGGAGAAAGCGAGAGCGCGCGAATGCACTCAAGCAAACACAAACAGCACAGCACGATGCATATTTTTTTTAAAATTGACAAAATAAATCAAAAATAAATCAAAAATAAAAATAAGTGGAAAAGGCGAGAGTGCGCGAGCACACAGGAGCTAAGACAAGCAGCGCAGCTTGATGCGTAGTAAAAAAAATAATAAATAGACAACTGGTCGACCTCATTAGAAATAAAAACCCAAAAGATTAGATAGACAAACAAACAAACACATAAATGTGGAGAGAAGGGCAGTGCGCGCAGGAGCAAAGGTAAACAGCAGACAGACCTGAATCCTTATCTTTACAAGGTCGACCTCAGAACTTTGTTCAGTTTGTCTCGGTGACGGATAATGGAAGGAAGGGCAGGCAACTGGTCGACTTCATTTAAATAAACAAATAAAAAATAAGATAAACTCTCAGGAATAGATAAATAATAACAAAAAAATTGTAAAGTGGAGAAAGCGAGAGCGCGCGAATGCACTCAAGCAAACAGAAACAGCACAGCACGATGCGTATTTCTTTTTTTAAATTGACAAAATAAATCAAAAATAAATCAAAAATAAAAATAAGTGGAAAAGGCGAGAGTGCGCGAGCACACAGGAGCAAAGACAAGCAGCGCAGCTTGATGCGTAGTAAAAAAAATAATAAATAGACAACTGGTCGACCTCATTAGAAATAAAAACCCAAAAGATTAGATAGACAAACAAACACATAAATGTGGAGAGAAGGGCAGTGCGCGCAGGAGCAAAGGTAAACAGCAGACAGACCTGAATCCTTATCTTTACAAGGTCGACCTCAGAACTTTGTTCAGTTTCTCTCGGTGACGGATAATGGAAGGAAGGGCAGGCAACTGGTCGACTTCATCTAAATAAACAAATAAAAAATAAGATAAACTCTCAGGAATAGATAAATAATAAAAAAAATTGTAAAGTAGAGAAAGCGAGAGCGCGCGAATGCACTCGAGCAAACACAAACAGCACAGCACGATGCGTATTTTTTTTAATATTGACAAAATAAATCAAAAATAAATCAAAAATAAAAATAAGTGGAAAAGGCGAGAGTGCGCGAGCACACAGGAGCAAAGACAAGCAGCAGAGCTTGATGCGTAGTAAAAAAAATAATAAATAGACAACTGGTCGACCTCATTAGAAATAAAAACCCAAAAGATTAGATAGACAAACAAACAAACACATGAATGTGGAGAGAAGGGCAGTGCGCGCAGGAGCAAAGGTAAACAGCAGACAGACCTGAATCCTTATCTTTACAAGGTCGACCTCAGAAATTTGTTCAGTTTGTCTCGGTGACAGGATAATGGAAGGAAGGGCAGGCAACTGGTCGACTTCATTTAAATAAACAAATAAAAAATAAGATAAACTCTCAGGAATAGATAAATAATTACAAAAAAATTGTAAAGTGGAGAAAGCGAGAGCGCGCGAATGCACTCACGCTAACACAAACAGCACAGCACGATGCGTATTTTTTTTAAATTGACAAAATAAATCAAAAATAAAAATAAGTGGAAAAGGCGAGAGTGCGCGAGCACACAGGAGCAAAGACAAGCAGCGCAGCTTGATGCGTAGTAAAAAAAATAATAAATAGACAACTGGTCGACCTCATTAGAAATAAAAACCCAAAAGATTAGATAGACAAACAAACAAACACATAAATGTGGAGAGAAGGGCAGTGCGCGCAGGAGCAAAGGTAAACAGCAGACAGACCTGAATCCTTATCTTTACAAGGTCGACCTCAGAACTTTGTTCAGTTTGTCTCGGTGAGGGATAATGGAAGGAAGGGCAGGCAACTGGTCGACTTCATTTAAATAAACAAATAAAAAATAAGATAAACTCTCAGGAATAGATAAATAATAACAAAAAAATTGTAAAGTGGAGAAAGCGAGAGCGCGCGAATGCACTCAAGCAAACACAAACAGCACAGCACGATGCATATTTTTTTTAAAATTGACAAAATAAATCAAAAATAAATCAAAAATAAAAATAAGTGGAAAAGGCGAGAGTGCGCGAGCACACAGGAGCTAAGACAAGCAGCGCAGCTTGATGCGTAGTAAAAAAAATAATAAATAGACAACTGGTCGACCTCATTAGAAATAAAAACCCAAAAGATTAGATAGACAAACAAACAAACACATAAATGTGGAGAGAAGGGCAGTGCGCGCAGGAGCAAAGGTAAACAGCAGACAGACCTGAATCCTTATCTTTACAAGGTCGACCTCAGAACTTTGTTCAGTTTGTCTCGGTGACGGATAATGGAAGGAAGGGCAGGCAACTGGTCGACTTCATTTAAATAAACAAATAAAAAATAAGATAAACTCTCAGGAATAGATAAATAATAACAAAAAAATTGTAAAGTGGAGAAAGCGAGAGCGCGCGAATGCACTCAAGCAAACACAAACAGCACAGCACGATGCGTATTTCTTTTTTAAAATTGACAAAATAAATCAAAAATAAAAATAAGTGGAAAAGGCGAGAGTGCGCGAGCACACAGGAGCAAAGACAAGCAGTGCAGCTTGATGCGTAGTAAAAAAAAAAATAAATAGACAACTGGTCGACCTCATTAGAAATAAAAACCCAAAAGATTAGATAGACAAACAAACAAACACATAAATGTGGAGAGAAGGGCAGTGCGCGCAGGAGCAAAGGTAAACAGCAGACAGACCTGAATCCTTATCTTTACAAGGTCGACCTCAGAAATTTGTTCAGTTTGTCTCGGTGACGGATAATGGAAGGAAGGGCAGGCAACTGGTCGACTTCATTTAAATAAACAAATAAAAAATAAGGAATAGATAAATAATAACAAAAAAATTGTAAAGTGGAGAAAGCCAGAGCGCGCGAATGCACTCAAGCAAACACAAACAGCACAGCACGATGCGTATTTTTTTTAAAATTGACAAAATAAATCAAAAATAAAAATAAGTGGAAAAGGCGAGAGTACGCGAGCACACAGGAGCAAAGACAAGCAGCACAGCTTGATGCGTAGTAAAAAAAATAATAAATAGACAACTGGTCGACCTCATTAGGAATAAAAACCCAAAAGATTAGATAGACAAACAAACAAACACATAAATGTGGAGAGAAGGGCAGTGCGCGCAGGAGCAAAGGTAAACAGCAAACAGACCTGAATCCTTATCTTTACAAGGTCGACCTCAGAACTTTGTTCAGTTTGTCTCGGTGACGGATAATGGAAGGAAGGGCAGGCAACTGGTCTACTTCATTTAAATAAACAAATAAAAAATAAGATAAACTCTCAGGAATAGATAAATAATAACAAAAAAATTGTAAAGTAGAGAAAGCGAGAGCGCGCGAATGCACTCAAGCAAACACAAACAGCACAGCACGATGCGTATTTTTTTTAAATTGACAAAATAAATCAAAAGTAAAAATAAGTGGAAAAGGCGAGAGTGCGCGAGCACACAGGAGCAAAGACAAGCAGCGCAGCTTGATGCGTAGTAAAAAAAATAATAAATAGACAACTGGTCGACCTCATTAGAAATAAAAACCCAAAAGATTAGATAGACAAACAAACAAACACATAAATGTGGAGAGAAGGGCAGTGCGCGCAGGAGCAAAGGTAAACAGCAAACAGACCTGAATCCTTATCTTTACAAGGTCGACCTCAGAACTTTGTTCAGTTTGTCTCGGTGACGGATAATGGAAGGAAGGGCAGGCAACTGGTCTACTTCATTTAAATAAACAAATAAAAAATAAGATAAACTCTCAGGAATAGATAAATAATAACAAAAAAATTGTAAAGTGGAGAAAGCGAGAGCGCGCGAATGCACTCACGCAAACACAAACAGCACAGCACGATGCGTATTTTTTTTAAATTGACAAAATAAATCAAAAATAAAAATAAGTGGAAAAGGCGAGCGTGCGCGAGCACACAGGAGCAAAGACAAGCAGCGCAGCTTGATGCGTAGTAAAAAAAATAATAAATAGACAACTGGTCGACCTCATTAGAAATAAAAACCCAAAAGATTAGATAGACAAACAAACAAACACATAAATGTGGAGAGAAGGGCAGTGCGCGCAGGAGCAAAGGTAAACAGCAGACAGACCTGAATCCTTATCTTTACAAGGTCGACCTCAGAACTTTGTTCAGTTTGTCTCGGTGAGGGATAATGGAAGGAAGGGCAGGCAACTGGTCGACTTCATTTAAATAAACAAATAAAAAATAAGATAAACTCTCAGGAATAGATAAATAATAACAAAAAAATTGTAAAGTGGAGAAAGCGAGAGCGCGCGAATGCACTCAAGCAAACACAAACAGCACAGCACGATGCGTATTTCTTTTTTAAAATTGACAAAATAAATCAAAAATAAAAATAAGTGGAAAAGGCGAGAGTGCGCGAGCACACAGGAGCAAAGACAAGCAGCGCAGCTTGATGCGTAGTAAAAAAAATAATAAATAGACAACTGGTCGACCTCATTAGAAATAAAAACCCAAAAGATTAGATAGACAAACAAACAAACACATAAATGTGGAGAGAAGGGCAGTGCGCGCAGGAGCAAAGGTAAACATCAGACAGACCTGAAACCTTATCTTTACAAGGTCGACCTCAGAACTTTGTTCAGTTTGTCTCGGTGACGGATAATGGAAGGAAGGGCAGGCAACTGTCGACTTCATTTAAATAAACAAATAAAAAATAAGATAAACTCTCAGGAATAGATGAATAATTACAAAAAAATTGTAAAGTGGAGAAAGCGAGAGCGCGCGAATGCACTCAAGCAAACACAAACAGCACAGCACGATGCGTATTTTTTTTTAATTGACAAAATAAATCAAAAATAAAAATAAGTGGAAAAGGCGAGAGTGCGCGAGCACACAGGAGCAAAGACAAGGAGCGAAGCTTGATGCGTAGAAAAAAAAATAATAAATAGACAACTGGTCGACCTCATTAGAAATAAAAACCCAAAAGATTAGATAGACAAACAAACAAACACATAAATGTGGAGAGAAGGGCAGTGCGCGCAGGAGCAAAGGTAAACAGCAGACAGACCTGAATCCTTCTCTTTACAAGGTCGACCTCAGAACTTTGTTCAGTTTGTCTCGGTGACGGATAATGGAAGGAAGGGCAGGCAACTGGTCGACTTCATTTAAATAAACAAATAAAAAATAGGATAAACTCTCAGGAATAGATAAATAATAACAAAAAAATTGTAAAGTGGAGAATGCAAGGGCGCGAATGCACTCAAGTAAACACAAACAGCACAGCACGATGCGTATTTTTTTTTAAATTGACAAAATGAATCAAAAATAAATCAAAAATAAAAATAAGTGGAAAAGGCGAGAGTGCGCGAGCACACAGGAGCAAAGACAAGCAGCGCAGCTTGATGCGTAGTAAAAAAAATAATAAATTGACAACTGGTCGACCTCATTAGAAATAAAAACCCAAAAGATTAGATAGACAAACAAACAAACACATAAATGTGGAGAGAAGGGCAGTGCGCGCAGGAGCAAAGGTAAACAGCAAACAGACCTGAATCCTTATCTTTACAAGGTCGACCTCAGAACTTTGTTCAGTTTGTCTCGGTGACGGATAATGGAAGGAAGGGCAGGCAACTGGTCGACTTCATTTAAATAAACAAATAAAAAATAAGATAAACTCTCAGGAATAGATAAATAATAACAAAAAAATTGTAAAGTGGAGAAAGCGAGAGCGCGCGAATGCACTCACGCAAACACAAACAGCACAGCACGATGCGTATTTTTTTTAAATTGACAAAATAAATCAAAAATAAAAATAAGTGGAAAAGGCGAGCGTGCGCGAGCACACAGGAGCAAAGACAAGCAGCGCAGCTTGATGCGTAGTAAAAAAAATAATAAATAGACAACTGGTCGACCTCATTAGAAATAAAAACCCAAAAGATTAGATAGACAAACAAACAAACACATAAATGTGGAGAGAAGGGCAGTGCGCGCAGGAGCAAAGGTAAACAGCAGACAGACCTGAATCCTTATCTTTACAAGGTCGACCTCAGAACTTTGTTCAGTTTGTCTCGGTGAGGGATAATGGAAGGAAGGGCAGGCAACTGGTCGACTTCATTTAAATAAACAAATAAAAAATAAGATAAACTCTCAGGAATAGATAAATAATAACAAAAAAATTGTAAAGTGGAGAAAGCGAGAGCGCGCGAACGCACTCAAGCAAACACAAACAGCACAGCACGATGCGTATTTCTTTTTTAAAATTGACAAAATAAATCAAAAATAAAAATAAGTGGAAAAGGCGAGAGTGCGCGAGCACACAGGAGCAAAGACAAGCAGCGCAGCTTGATGCGTAGTAAAAAAAATAATAAATAGACAACTGGTCGACCTCATTAGAAATAAAAACCCAAAAGATTAGATAGACAAACAAACAAACACATAAATGTGGAGAGAAGGGCAGTGCGCGCAGGAGCAAAGGTAAACATCAGACAGACCTGAAACCTTATCTTTACAAGGTCGACCTCAGAACTTTGTTCAGTTTGTCTCGGTGACGGATAATGGAAGGAAGGGCAGGCAACTGTCGACTTCATTTAAATAAACAAATAAAAAATAAGATAAACTCTCAGGAATAGATGAATAATTACAAAAAAATTGTAAAGTGGAGAAAGCGAGAGCGCGCGAATGCACTCAAGCAAACACAAACAGCACAGCACGATGCGTATTTTTTTTTAATTGACAAAATAAATCAAAAATAAAAATAAGTGGAAAAGGCGAGAGTGCGCGAGCACACAGGAGCAAAGACAAGGAGCGAAGCTTGATGCGTAGAAAAAAAAATAATAAATAGACAACTGGTCGACCTCATTAGAAATAAAAACCCAAAAGATTAGATAGACAAACAAACAAACACATAAATGTGGAGAGAAGGGCAGTGCGCGCAGGAGCAAAGGTAAACAGCAGACAGACCTGAATCCTTATCTTTACAAGGTCGACCTCAGAACTTTGTTCGGTTTGTCTCGGTGACGGATAATGGAAGGAAGGGCAGGCAACTGGTCGACTTCATTTAAATAAACAATAAAAAATAAGATAAACTCTCAGGAATAGGTAAATAATAACAAAAAAATTGTAAAGTGGAGAAAGCAAGAGCGCGCGAATGCACTCAAGCAAACACAAACAGCACAGCACGATGCGTATTTTTTTAAAATTGACAAAATAAATCAAAAATAAATCAAAAATAAAAATAAGTGGAAAAGGCGAGAGTGCGCGAGCACACAGGAGCTAAGACAAGCAGCGCAGCTTGATGCGTAGTAAAAAAAATAATAAATAGACAACTGGTCGACCTCATTAGAAATAAAAACCCAAAAGATTAGATAGACAAACAAACAAACACATAAATGTGGAGAGAAGGGCAGTGCGCGCAGGAGCAAAGGTAAACAGCAGACAGACCTGAAACCTTATCTTTACAAGGTCGACCTCAGAACTTTGTTCAGTTTGTCTCGGTGACGGATAATGGAAGGAAGGGCAGGCAACTGGTCGACTTCATTTAAATAAACAAATAAAAAATAAGGAATAGATAAATAATAACAAAAAAATTGTAAAGTGGAGAAAGCCAGAGCGCGCGAATGCACTCAAGCAAACACAAACAGCACAGCACGATGCGTATTTTTTTTTAAATTGACAAAATAAATCAAAAATAAATCAAAAATAAAAATAAGTGGAAAAGGCGAGAGTGCGCAAGCACACTGGAGCAAAGACAAGCAGCGCAGCTTGATGCGTAGTAAAAAAAATAATAAATAGACAACTGGTCGACCTCATTAGAAATAAAAACCCAAAAGATTAGATAGACAAACAAACAAACACATAAATGTGGAGAGAAGGGCAGTGCGCGCAGGAGCAAAGGTAATCAGCAGACAGACCTGAATCCTTATCTTAACAAGGTCGACCTCAGAAGTTTGTTCAGTTTGTCTCGTTGACGGATAATGGAAGGAAGGGCAGGCAACTGGTCGACTTCATTTAAATAAACAAATAAAAAATAAGATAAACTCTCAGGAATAGATAAATAATAACAAAAAAATTGTAAAGTAGAGAAAGCGAGAGCGCGCGAATGCACTCAAGCAAACACAAACAGCACAGCACGATGCGTATTTTTTTTTTAAATTGACAAAATAAATCAAAAATAAATCAAAAATAAAAATAAGTGGAAAAGGCGAGAGTGCGCGAGCACACAGGAGCAAAGACAAGCAGCGCAGCTTGATGCGTAGTAAAAAAAATAATAAATAGACAACTGGTCGACCTCATTAGAAATAAAAACCCAGGGCTGAGGATATGGCCTAGTGGCACGAGTGCTTGCCTTGCATACATGAGGCCCTGGGTTCGATTCCCCAGCACCACATATACAGAAAATGGCCAGAAGTGGCGCTGTGGCTCAAGTGGCAGAGTGCTAGCCTTGAGCAAGAATAAGCCAGGGACAGTGCTCAGGCCCTGAGTCCAAGCCCCAGGTCTGGCCAAAAAAAAAAAAAAAAAAAAAAAGAAATAAAAACCCAAAAGATTAGATAGACAAACAAACAAACACATAAATGTGGAGAGAAGGGCAGTGCGCGCAGGAGCAAAGGTAAACAGCATACAGACCTGAATCCTTATCTTTACAAGGTCGACCTCAGAACTTTGTTCAGTTTGTCTCGGTGACGGATAATGGAAGGAAGGGCAGGCAACTGGTCGACTTCATTTAAATAAACAAATAAAAAATAAGATAAACTCTCAGGAATAGATAAATAATAACAAAAAAATTGTAAAGTGGAGAAAGCGAGAGCGCGCGAATGCACTCACGCAAACACAAACAGCACAGCACGATGCGTATTTTTTTTAAATTGACAAAATAAATCAAAAATAAAAATAAGGGCTGGGGATATAGCCTAGTGGCAAGAGTGCCTGCCTCGGATACACGAGGCCCTAGGTTCGATTCCCCAGCACCACATATACAGAAAACGGCCAGAAGCGGCGCTGTGGCTCAAGTGGCAGAGTGCTAGCCTTGAGCGGGAAGAAGCCAGGGACAGTGCTCAGGCCCTGAGTCCAAGGCCCAGGACTGGCCAAAAAAAAAAAAACAAAAAAAAAAAAAATAAAAAAAATAAAAAATAAAAAAAAAAAAAAAAATAAGTGGAAAAGGCGAGAGTGCGCGAGCACACAGGAGCAAAGACAAGCATCGCAGCTTGATGCGTAGTAAAAAAAATAATAAATAGACAACTGGTCGACCTCATTAGAAATAAAAACCCAAAAGGGTAGATAGACAAACAAACAAACACATAAATGTGGAGAGAAGGGCAGTGCGCGCAGGAACAAAGGTAAACAGCAGACAGACCTGAATCCTTATCTTTACAAGGTCGACCTCAGAATTTGTTCAGTTTGTCTCGGTGAGGGATAATGGAAGGAAGGGCAGGCAACTGGTCGACTTCATTTAAATAAACAAATAAAAAATAAGATAAACTCTCAGGAATAGATAAATAATAACAAAAAAATTGTAAAGTGGAGAAAGCGAGAGCGCGCGAATTCACTCAAGCAAACACAAACAGCACAGCACGATGCGTATTTCTTTTTTAAAATTGACAAAATAAATCAAAAATAAAAATAAGTGGAAAAGGCGAGAGTGCGCGAGCACACAGGAGCAAAGACAAGCAGCGCAGCTTAATGCGTAGTAAAAAAAAAATAAATAGACAACTGGTCGACCTCATTAGAAATAAAAACCCAAAAGATTACATAGACAAACAAACAAACACATAAATGTGGAGAGAAGGGCAGTGCGCGCAGGAGCAAAGGTAAACAGCAGACAGACCTGAATCCTTATCTTTACAAGGTCGACCTCAGAACTTTGTTCAGTTTGTCTCGGTGAGGGATAATGGAAGGAAGGGCAGGCAACTGGTCGACTTCATTTAAATAAACAAATAAAAAATAAGATAAACTCTCAGGAATAGATAAATAATAACAAAAAAATTGTAAAGTGGAGAAAGCGAGAGCGCGCGAATGCACTCAAGCAAACACAAACAGCACAGCACGATGCATATTTTTTTTTAAATTGACAAAATAAATCAAAAATAAATCAAAAATAAAAATAAGTGGAAAAGGCGAGAGTGCGCGAGCACACAGGAGCTAAGACAAGCAGCGCAGCTTGATGCGTAGTAAAAAAAATAATAAATAGACAACTGGTCGACCTCATTAGAAATAAAAACCCAAAAGATTAGATAGACAAACAAACAAACACATAAATGTGGAGAGAAGGGCAGTGCGCGCAGGAGCAAAGGTAAACAGCAGACAGACCTGAATCCTTATCTTTACAAGGTCGACCTCAGAACTTTGTTCAGTTTGTCTCGGTGACGGATAATGGAAGGAAGGGCAGGCAACTGGTCGACTTCATTTAAATAAACAAATAAAAAATAAGATAAACTCTCAGGAATAGATAAATAATAACAAAAAAATTGTAAAGTGGAGAAAGCGAGAGCGCGCGAATGCACTCAAGCAAACACAAACAGCACAGCACGATGCGTATTTCTTTTTTAAAATTGACAAAATAAATCAAAAATAAAATAAGTGGAAAAGGCGAGAGTGCGCGAGCACACAGGAGCAAAGACAAGCAGTGCAGCTTGATGCGTAGTAAAAAAAAAAATAAATAGACAACTGGTCGACCTCATTAGAAATAAAAACCCAAAAGATTAGATAGACAAACAAACAAACACATAAATGTGGAGAGAAGGGCAGTGCGCGCAGGAGCAAAGGTAAACAGCAGACAGACCTGAATCCTTATCTTTACAAGGTCGACCTCAGAAATTTGTTCAGTTTGTCTCGGTGACGGATAATGGAAGGAAGGGCAGGCAACTGGTCGACTTCATTTAAATAAACAAATAAAAAATAAGGAATAGATAAATAATAACAAAAAAATTGTAAAGTGGAGAAAGCCAGAGCGCGCGAATGCACTCAAGCAAACACAAACAGCACAGCACGATGCGTATTTTTTTTAAAATTGACAAAATAAATCAAAAATAAAAATAAGTGGAAAAGGCGAGAGTACGCGAGCACACAGGAGCAAAGACAAGCAGCACAGCTTGATGCGTAGTAAAAAAAATAATAAATAGACAACTGGTCGACCTCATTAGGAATAAAAACCCAAAAGATTAGATAGACAAACAAACAAACACATAAATGTGGAGAGAAGGGCAGTGCGCGCAGGAGCAAAGGTAAACAGCAAACAGACCTGAATCCTTATCTTTACAAGGTCGACCTCAGAACTTTGTTCAGTTTGTCTCGGTGACGGATAATGGAAGGAAGGGCAGGCAACTGGTCTACTTCATTTAAATAAACAAATAAAAAATAAGATAAACTCTCAGGAATAGATAAATAATAACAAAAAAATTGTAAAGTAGAGAAAGCGAGAGCGCGCGAATGCACTCAAGCAAACACAAACAGCACAGCACGATGCGTATTTTTTTTAAATTGACAAAATAAATCAAAAGTAAAAATAAGTGGAAAAGGCGAGAGTGCGCGAGCACACAGGAGCAAAGACAAGCAGCGCAGCTTGATGCGTAGTAAAAAAAATAATAAATAGACAACTGGTCGACCTCATTAGAAATAAAAACCCAAAAGATTAGATAGACAAACAAACAAACACATAAATGTGGAGAGAAGGGCAGTGCGCGCAGGAGCAAAGGTAAACAGCAAACAGACCTGAATCCTTATCTTTACAAGGTCGACCTCAGAACTTTGTTCAGTTTGTCTCGGTGACGGATAATGGAAGGAAGGGCAGGCAACTGGTCTACTTCATTTAAATAAACAAATAAAAAATAAGATAAACTCTCAGGAATAGATAAATAATAACAAAAAAATTGTAAAGTGGAGAAAGCGAGAGCGCGCGAATGCACTCACGCAAACACAAACAGCACAGCACGATGCGTATTTTTTTTAAATTGACAAAATAAATCAAAAATAAAAATAAGTGGAAAAGGCGAGCGTGCGCGAGCACACAGGAGCAAAGACAAGCAGCGCAGCTTGATGCGTAGTAAAAAAAATAATAAATAGACAACTGGTCGACCTCATTAGAAATAAAAACCCAAAAGATTAGATAGACAAACAAACAAACACATAAATGTGGAGAGAAGGGCAGTGCGCGCAGGAGCAAAGGTAAACAGCAGACAGACCTGAATCCTTATCTTTACAAGGTCGACCTCAGAACTTTGTTCAGTTTGTCTCGGTGAGGGATAATGGAAGGAAGGGCAGGCAACTGGTCGACTTCATTTAAATAAACAAATAAAAAATAAGATAAACTCTCAGGAATAGATAAATAATAACAAAAAAATTGTAAAGTGGAGAAAGCGAGAGCGCGCGAATGCACTCAAGCAAACACAAACAGCACAGCACGATGCGTATTTCTTTTTTAAAATTGACAAAATAAATCAAAAATAAAAATAAGTGGAAAAGGCGAGAGTGCGCGAGCACACAGGAGCAAAGACAAGCAGCGCAGCTTGATGCGTAGTAAAAAAAATAATAAATAGACAACTGGTCGACCTCATTAGAAATAAAAACCCAAAAGATTAGATAGACAAACAAACAAACACATAAATGTGGAGAGAAGGGCAGTGCGCGCAGGAGCAAAGGTAAACATCAGACAGACCTGAAACCTTATCTTTACAAGGTCGACCTCAGAACTTTGTTCAGTTTGTCTCGGTGACGGATAATGGAAGGAAGGGCAGGCAACTGTCGACTTCATTTAAATAAACAAATAAAAAATAAGATAAACTCTCAGGAATAGATGAATAATTACAAAAAAATTGTAAAGTGGAGAAAGCGAGAGCGCGCGAATGCACTCAAGCAAACACAAACAGCACAGCACGATGCGTATTTTTTTTTAATTGACAAAATAAATCAAAAATAAAAATAAGTGGAAAAGGCGAGAGTGCGCGAGCACACAGGAGCAAAGACAAGGAGCGAAGCTTGATGCGTAGAAAAAAAAATAATAAATAGACAACTGGTCGACCTCATTAGAAATAAAAACCCAAAAGATTAGATAGACAAACAAACAAACACATAAATGTGGAGAGAAGGGCAGTGCGCGCAGGAGCAAAGGTAAACAGCAGACAGACCTGAATCCTTCTCTTTACAAGGTCGACCTCAGAACTTTGTTCAGTTTGTCTCGGTGACTGATAATGGAAGGAAGGGCAGGCAACTGGTCGACTTCATTTAAATAAACAAATAAAAAATAGGATAAACTCTCAGGAATAGATAAATAATAACAAAAAAATTGTAAAGTGGAGAATGCAAGGGCGCGAATGCACTCAAGTAAACACAAACAGCACAGCACGATGCGTATTTTTTTTTAAATTGACAAAATGAATCAAAAATAAATCAAAAATAAAAATAAGTGGAAAAGGCGAGAGTGCGCGAGCACACAGGAGCAAAGACAAGCAGCGCAGCTTGATGCGTAGTAAAAAAAATAATAAATTGACAACTGGTCGACCTCATTAGAAATAAAAACCCAAAAGATTAGATAGACAAACAAACAAACACATAAATGTGGAGAGAAGGGCAGTGCGCGCAGGAGCAAAGGTAAACAGCAAACAGACCTGAATCCTTATCTTTACAAGGTCGACCTCAGAACTTTGTTCAGTTTGTCTCGGTGACGGATAATGGAAGGAAGGGCAGGCAACTGGTCGACTTCATTTAAATAAACAAATAAAAAATAAGATAAACTCTCAGGAATAGATAAATAATAACAAAAAAATTGTAAAGTGGAGAAAGCGAGAGCGCGCGAATGCACTCACGCAAACACAAACAGCACAGCACGATGCGTATTTTTTTTAAATTGACAAAATAAATCAAAAATAAAAATAAGTGGAAAAGGCGAGCGTGCGCGAGCACACAGGAGCAAAGACAAGCAGCGCAGCTTGATGCGTAGTAAAAAAAATAATAAATAGACAACTGGTCGACCTCATTAGAAATAAAAACCCAAAAGATTAGATAGACAAACAAACAAACACATAAATGTGGAGAGAAGGGCAGTGCGCGCAGGAGCAAAGGTAAACAGCAGACAGACCTGAATCCTTATCTTTACAAGGTCGACCTCAGAACTTTGTTCAGTTTGTCTCGGTGAGGGATAATGGAAGGAAGGGCAGGCAACTGGTCGACTTCATTTAAATAAACAAATAAAAAATAAGATAAACTCTCAGGAATAGATAAATAATAACAAAAAAATTGTAAAGTGGAGAAAGCGAGAGCGCGCGAACGCACTCAAGCAAACACAAACAGCACAGCACGATGCGTATTTCTTTTTTAAAATTGACAAAATAAATCAAAAATAAAAATAAGTGGAAAAGGCGAGAGTGCGCGAGCACACAGGAGCAAAGACAAGCAGCGCAGCTTGATGCGTAGTAAAAAAAATAATAAATAGACAACTGGTCGACCTCATTAGAAATAAAAACCCAAAAGATTAGATAGACAAACAAACAAACACATAAATGTGGAGAGAAGGGCAGTGCGCGCAGGAGCAAAGGTAAACATCAGACAGACCTGAAACCTTATCTTTACAAGGTCGACCTCAGAACTTTGTTCAGTTTGTCTCGGTGACGGATAATGGAAGGAAGGGCAGGCAACTGTCGACTTCATTTAAATAAACAAATAAAAAATAAGATAAACTCTCAGGAATAGATGAATAATTACAAAAAAATTGTAAAGTGGAGAAAGCGAGAGCGCGCGAATGCACTCAAGCAAACACAAACAGCACAGCACGATGCGTATTTTTTTTTAATTGACAAAATAAATCAAAAATAAAAATAAGTGGAAAAGGCGAGAGTGCGCGAGCACACAGGAGCAAAGACAAGGAGCGAAGCTTGATGCGTAGAAAAAAAAATAATAAATAGACAACTGGTCGACCTCATTAGAAATAAAAACCCAAAAGATTAGATAGACAAACAAACAAACACATAAATGTGGAGAGAAGGGCAGTGCGCGCAGGAGCAAAGGTAAACAGCAGACAGACCTGAATCCTTATCTTTACAAGGTCGACCTCAGAACTTTGTTCGGTTTGTCTCGGTGACGGATAATGGAAGGAAGGGCAGGCAACTGGTCGACTTCATTTAAATAAACAATAAAAAATAAGATAAACTCTCAGGAATAGGTAAATAATAACAAAAAAATTGTAAAGTGGAGAAAGCAAGAGCGCGCGAATGCACTCAAGCAAACACAAACAGCACAGCACGATGCGTATTTTTTTAAAATTGACAAAATAAATCAAAAATAAATCAAAAATAAAAATAAGTGGAAAAGGCGAGAGTGCGCGAGCACACAGGAGCTAAGACAAGCAGCGCAGCTTGATGCGTAGTAAAAAAAATAATAAATAGACAACTGGTCGACCTCATTAGAAATAAAAACCCAAAAGATTAGATAGACAAACAAACAAACACATAAATGTGGAGAGAAGGGCAGTGCGCGCAGGAGCAAAGGTAAACAGCAGACAGACCTGAATCCTTATCTTTACAAGGTCGACCTCAGAACTTTGTTCAGTTTGTCTCGGTGACGGATAATGGAAGGAAGGGCAGGCAACTGGTCGACTTCATTTAAATAAACAAATAAAAAATAAGATAAACTCTCAGGAATAGATAAAAAATAACAAAAAAAATTGTAAAGTGGAGAAAGCGAGAGCGCGCGAATGCACTCAAGCAAACACAAACAGCACAGCACGATGCGTATTTCTTTTTTAAAATTGACAAAATAAATCAAAAATAAAAATAAGTGGAAAAGGCGAGAGTGCGCGAGCACACAGGAGCAAAGACAAGCAGTGCAGCTTGATGCGTAGTAAAAAAAATAATAAATAGACAACTGGTCGACCTCATTAGAAATAAAAACCCAAAAGATTAGATAGACAAACAAACAAACACATAAATGTGGAGAGAAGGGCAGTGCGCGCAGGAGCAAAGGTAAACAGCAGACAGACCTGAAACCTTATCTTTACAAGGTCGACCTCAGAACTTTGTTCAGTTTGTCTCGGTGACGGATAATGGAAGGAAGGGCAGGCAACTGGTCGACTTCATTTAAATAAACAAATAAAAAATAAGGAATAGATAAATAATAACAAAAAAATTGTAAAGTGGAGAAAGCCAGAGCGCGCGAATGCACTCAAGCAAACACAAACAGCACAGCACGATGCGTATTTTTTTTTAAATTGACAAAATAAATCAAAAATAAATCAAAAATAAAAATAAGTGGAAAAGGCGAGAGTGCGCAAGCACACTGGAGCAAAGACAAGCAGCGCAGCTTGATGCGTAGTAAAAAAAATAATAAATAGACAACTGGTCGACCTCATTAGAAATAAAAACCCAAAAGATTAGATAGACAAACAAACAAACACATAAATGTGGAGAGAAGGGCAGTGCGCGCAGGAGCAAAGGTAATCAGCAGACAGACCTGAATCCTTATCTTAACAAGGTCGACCTCAGAAGTTTGTTCAGTTTGTCTCGTTGACGGATAATGGAAGGAAGGGCAGGCAACTGGTCGACTTCATTTAAATAAACAAATAAAAAATAAGATAAACTCTCAGGAATAGATAAATAATAACAAAAAAATTGTAAAGTAGAGAAAGCGAGAGCGCGCGAATGCACTCAAGCAAACACAAACAGCACAGCACGATGCGTATTTTTTTTTTAAATTGACAAAATAAATCAAAAATAAATCAAAAATAAAAATAAGTGGAAAAGGCGAGAGTGCGCGAGCACACAGGAGCAAAGACAAGCAGCGCAGCTTGATGCGTAGTAAAAAAAATAATAAATAGACAACTGGTCGACCTCATTAGAAATAAAAACCCAGGGCTGAGGATATGGCCTAGTGGCACGAGTGCTTGCCTTGCATACATGAGGCCCTGGGTTCGATTCCCCAGCACCACATATACAGAAAATGGCCAGAAGTGGCGCTGTGGCTCAAGTGGCAGAGTGCTAGCCTTGAGCAAGAATAAGCCAGGGACAGTGCTCAGGCCCTGAGTCCAAGCCCCAGGTCTGGCCAAAAAAAAAAAAAAAAAAAAAAGAAATAAAAACCCAAAAGATTAGATAGACAAACAAACAAACACATAAATGTGGAGAGAAGGGCAGTGCGCGCAGGAGCAAAGGTAAACAGCATACAGACCTGAATCCTTATCTTTACAAGGTCGACCTCAGAACTTTGTTCAGTTTGTCTCGGTGACGGATAATGGAAGGAAGGGCAGGCAACTGGTCGACTTCATTTAAATAAACAAATAAAAAATAAGATAAACTCTCAGGAATAGATAAATAATAACAAAAAAATTGTAAAGTGGAGAAAGCGAGAGCGCGCGAATGCACTCACGCAAACACAAACAGCACAGCACGATGCGTATTTTTTTTTAAATTGACAAAATAAATCAAAAATAAAAATAAGGGCTGGGGATATAGCCTAGTGGCAAGAGTGCCTGCCTCGGATACACGAGGCCCTAGGTTCGATTCCCCAGCACCACATATACAGAAAACGGCCAGAAGCGGCGCTGTGGCTCAAGTGGCAGAGTGCTAGCCTTGAGCGGGAAGAAGCCAGGGACAGTGCTCAGGCCCTGAGTCCAAGGCCCAGGACTGGCCAAAAAAAAAAAAACAAAAAAAAAAAAAATAAAAAAAATAAAAAATAAAAAAAAAAAAAAAATAAGTGGAAAAGGCGAGAGTGCGCGAGCACACAGGAGCAAAGACAAGCATCGCAGCTTGATGCGTAGTAAAAAAAATAATAAATAGACAACTGGTCGACCTCATTAGAAATAAAAACCCAAAAGGGTAGATAGACAAACAAACAAACACATAAATGTGGAGAGAAGGGCAGTGCGCGCAGGAACAAAGGTAAACAGCAGACAGACCTGAATCCTTATCTTTACAAGGTCGACCTCAGAATTTGTTCAGTTTGTCTCGGTGAGGGATAATGGAAGGAAGGGCAGGCAACTGGTCGACTTCATTTAAATAAACAAATAAAAAATAAGATAAACTCTCAGGAATAGATAAATAATAACAAAAAAATTGTAAAGTGGAGAAAGCGAGAGCGCGCGAATTCACTCAAGCAAACACAAACAGCACAGCACGATGCGTATTTCTTTTTTAAAATTGACAAAATAAATCAAAAATAAAAATAAGTGGAAAAGGCGAGAGTGCGCGAGCACACAGGAGCAAAGACAAGCAGCGCAGCTTAATGCGTAGTAAAAAAAAAATAAATAGACAACTGGTCGACCTCATTAGAAATAAAAACCCAAAAGATTACATAGACAAACAAACAAACACATAAATGTGGAGAGAAGGGCAGTGCGCGCAGGAGCAAAGGTAAACATCAGACAGACCTGAATCCTTATCTTTACAAGGTCGACCTCAGAACTTTGTTCAGTTTGTCTCGGTGACGGATAATGGAAGGAAGGGCAGGCAACTGGTCGACTTCATTTAAATAAACAAATAAAAAATAAGATAAACACTCAGGAATAGATGAATAACTACAATAAAATTGTAAAGTGGAGAAAGCGAGAGCGCGCGAATGCACTCAAGCAAACACAAACAGCACAGCACGATGCGTATTTTTTTTAATTGACAAAATAAATCAAAAATAAAAATAAGTGGAAAAGGCGAGAGTGCGCGAGCACACAGGAGCAAAGACAAGGAGCGAAGCTTGATGCGTAGAAAAAAAAATAATAAATAGACAACTGGTCGACCTCATTAGAAATAAAAACCCAAAAGATTAGATAGACAAACAAACAAACACATAAATGTGGAGAGAAGGGCAGTGCGCGCAGGAGCAAAGGTAAACAGCAGACAGACTTGAATCCTTATCTTTACAAGGTCGACCTCAGAACTTTGTTCAGTTTGTCTCGGTGACGGATAATGGAAGGAAGGGCAGGCAACTGGTCGACTTCATTTAAATAAACAAATAAAATATAGGATAAACTCTCAGGAATAGATAAATAATAACAAAAAATTGTAAAGTGGAGAATGCAAGGGCGCGAATGCACTCAAGTAAACACAAACAGCACAGCACGATGCGAATTTTTTTTAAAATTGACAAAATGAATCAAAAATAAATCAAAAATTAAAATAAGTGGAAAAGGCGAGAGTGCGCGAGCACACAGGAGCAAAGACAAGCAGCGCAGCTTGATGCGCAGTAAAAAAAATAATAAATTGACAACTGGTCGACCTCATTAGAAATAAAAACCCAAAAGATTAGATAGACAAACAAACAAACACATAAATGTGGAGAGAAGGGCAGTGCGCGCAGGAGCAAAGGTAAACAGCAGACAGACCTGAATCCTTATCTTTACAAGGTCGACCTCAGAACTTTGTTCAGTTTGTCTCGGTGACGGATAATGGAAGGAAGGGCAGGCAACTGGTCGACTTCATTTAAATAAATAAATAAAAAATAAGATAAACTCTCAGGAATAGATAAATAGTAATAAAAAAAATGTAAAGTGGAGAAAGCGAGAGCGCGCGAATGCACTCAAGCAAACACAAACAGCACGGCACGATGCGTATTTTTTTTTAAATTGACAAAATAAATCAAAAATAAATCAAAAATAAAAATGAGTGGGAAAGGCGAGAGTGCGCGAGCACACAGGAGCAAAGACAAGCAGCGCAGCTTGATGCGTAGTAAAAAAAATAATAAATAGACAACTGGTCGACCTCATTAGAAATAAAAACCCAAAAGATTAGATAGACAAACCAACAAAGACATAAATGTGGAGAGAAGGGCATTGCGCGCAGGAGCAAATGTAAACAGCAGACAGACCTGAATCCTTATCTTTACAAGGTCGACCTCAGAACTTTGTTCAGTTTGTCTCGGTGAAGGATAATGGAAGGAAGGGCAGGCAACTGGTCGACTTCATTTAAATAAACAAATAAAAAATAAGATAAACTCTCAGGAATAGATAAATAATAACAAAAAATTGTAAAGTGGAGAAAGCGAAAGCGCGCGAATGCACTCAAGCAAACACAAACAGCACAGCACGATGCGTATTTTTTTAAAATTGACAAAATAAATCAAAAATAAATCAAAAATAAAAATAAGTGGAAAAGGCGAGAGTGCGCGAGCACACAGGAGCAAAGACAAGCAGCGCAGCTTGATGCGTAGTAAAAAAAATAATAAATAGACAACTGGTCGACCTCATTAGAAATAAAAACCCAAAAGATTAGATAGACAAACAAACAAACACATAAATGTGGAGAGAAGGGCAGTGCGCGCAGGAGCAAAGGTAAACAGCAGACAGACCTGAATCCTTATCTTTACAAGGTCGACCTCAGAACTTTGTTCAGTTTGTCTCGGTGACGGATAATGGAAGGAAGGGCAGGCAACTGGTCGACTTCATTTAAATAAACAAATAAAAATAAGATAAACTCTCAGGAATAGATAAATAATAACAAAAAAATTGTAAAGTGGAGAAGGCGAGAGCGCGCGAATGCACTCAAGCAAACACAAACAGTACAGCACGATGCGTATTTTTTTTAAATTGACAAAATAAATCAAAAATAAATCAAAAATAAAAATAAGTGGAAAAGGCGAGAGTGCGCGAGCACACAGGAGCAAAGAAAAGCAGCGCAGCTTGATGCGTAGTAAAAAAAATAATAAATAGACAACTGGTCGACCTCATTAGAAATAAAAACCCAAAAGATTAGATAGACAAACAAACAAACACATAAATGTGGAGAGAAGGGCAGTGCGCGCAGGAGCAAAGATAAACAGCAGACAGACCTGAATCCTTATCTTTACAAGGTCGACCTCAGAACTTTGTTCAGTTTGTCTCGGTGACGGATAGTGGAAGGAAGGGCAGACAACTGGTCGACTTCATTTAAATAAACAAATAAAAAATAAGATAAACTCTCAGGAATAGATAAATAATGACAAAAAAATTGTAAAGTGGAGAAAACGAGAGCGCGCGAATGCACTCAAGCAAACACAAACAGCACAGCACGATGCGTATTTTTTTAAATTGACAAAATAAATCAAAAATAAATCAAAAATAAAAATAAGTGGGAAAGGCGAGAGTGCGCGAGCACACAGGAGCAAAGACAAGCAGCGCAGCTTGATGCGTAGTAAAAAAAATAATAAATAGACAACTGGTCGACCTCATTAGAAATAAAAACCCAAAAGATTAGATAGACAAACAAACAAACACATAAATGTGAAGAGAAGGGCAGTGCGCGCAGGAGCAAAGGTAAACAGCAAACAGACCTGAATCCTTATCTTTACAAGGTCGACCTCAGAACTTTGTTCAGTTTGTCTCGGTGACGGATAATGGAAGGAAGTGCAGGCAACTGGTCGACTTCATTTAAATAAACAAATAAAAAATAAGATAAACTCTCAGGAATAGATAAATAATAACAAAAAAATTGTAAAGTGGAGAAAGCGAGAGCGCGCGAATGCACTCACGCAAACACAAACAGCACAGCACGATGCGTATTTTTTTTAAATTGACAAAATAAATCAAAAATAAAAATAAGTGGAAAAGGCGAGAGTGCGCGAGCACACAGGAGCAAAGACAAGCAGCCCCAGCTTGATGCGTAGTAAAAAAAATAATAAATAGACAACTGGTCGACCTCATTAGAAATAAAAACCCAAAAGATTAGATAGACAAACAAACAAACACATAAATGTGGAGAGAAGGGCAGTGCGCGCAGGAGCAAAGGTAAACAGCAGACAGACCTGAATCCTTATCTTTACAAGGTCGACCTCAGAACTTTGTTCAGTTTGTCTCGGTGACGGATAATGGAAGGAAGGGCAGGCAACTGTCGACTTCATTTAAATAAACAAATAAAAAATAAGATAAACTCTCAGGAATAGATAAATAATAACAAAAAAATTGTAAAGTGGAGAAAGCGAGAGCGCGCGAATGCACTCAAGCAAACACAAACAGCACAGCACGATGCGTATTTCTTTTTTAAAGTTGACAAAATAAATCAAAAATAAAAATAAGTGGAAAAGGCGAGAGTGCGCGAGCACACAGGAGCAAAGACAAGCAGCGCAGCTTGATGCGTAGTAAAAAAAATAATAAATAGACAACTGGTCGACCTCATTAGAAATAAAAACCCAAAAGATTAGATAGACAAACAAACAAACACATAAAGGTGGAGAGAAGGGCAGTGCGCGCAGGAGCAAAGGTAAACATCAGACAGACCTGAATCCTTATCTTTACAAGGTCGACCTCAGAACTTTGTTCAGTTTGTCTCGGTGACGGATAATGGAAGGAAGGGCAGGCAACTGGTCGACTTCATTTAAATAAACAAATAAAAAATAAGATAAACTCTCAGGAATAGATAAATAATTACAAAAAAATTGTAAAGTGGAGAAAGCGAGAGCGCGCGAATGCACTCAAGCAAACACAAACAGCACAGCACGATGCGTATTTTTTTTAATTGACAAAATAAATCAAAAATAAAAATAAGTGGAAAAGGCGAGAGTGCGCGAGCACACAGGAGCAAAGACAAGGAGCGAAGCTTGATGCGTAGAAAAAATAATAATAAATAGACAACTGGTCGACCTCATTAGAAATAAAAACCCAAAAGATTAGATAGACAAACAAACAAACACATAAATGTGGAGAGAAGGGCAGTGCGCGCAGGAGCAAAGGTAAACAGCAGACAGACCTGAATCCTTATCTTTACAAGGTCGACCTCAGAACTTTGTTCAGTTTGTCTCG